>NC_072467.1:27385307-27511481 GCF_027596085.1 Anoplopoma fimbria | reverse complement strand
GTAAATCATCTCCTCTGCACTTTTGTTCATTGACTTGACAAGATCCATAATGAGTTTAACCGGCAAAACTGTTTTCATCTTATGACACATCTTTGTTACCACTATGTAAACACAAAATTATATATTTTTGCACAACAACCTCCAACATCTACTTTAACACATGTCTACAACAGATTTATTGTAGGTGCACTATGCATCTACCTGTATATGCATAGGTTTCTTCAAAACTACCCATGACATGTATCTTAGCTGTCCATGGAAAAATGCATAAAGTGTCTGCAAATCTGGGTATTTTTAAATGTGTTTGATGAAAAAGGATTAAAGATGCCCATACAAACATCTAAACAGGGTTTTCCATCCTGTAATCAATCCTCCTGTTCATAGCGGCCATTGAAAGATCCATTAAAATATGTTAATATGAGGCTTCAGTGTTCTGAATTAGACAAATCATGTGGATATCTTCCAAAGTTAAAGTCTTTTTGTACTAAAACCTCTCTGTGTTACTGTCACTCGATTGCAGCTCAACACAGAAACACAAGGGAATTCTGTACTAAAAAGATTGTAACTTTGGGTGGAAAAAGCCACATATTATCTTCCGAATAACTTTGGAATGCATTTCTGCACAGAAGGAGGACTGTCGATTGTCCCCCTTTTATCAACCTACCTTATAAAGGGGATCTTTTAATAAAAAAATAATTAAAGCAGGCAAAACCAGTTTAAATGCTCATATTGCCACCTGACAACATTGACAGACATCAAAGGCAACACACTTTAAATACTCCTTTATGGTTTGAGAAAAATGTTCCTACTCAATCAGCAAAATAAACAATTTAAAAACCAACTGGATTATATGATCAACAATTTTTAAAAATAATAGAATTAATAAATTGTCAAAAAGCTAAAATTGTTTTTTTAAGTCCATAAATATTGACTAGTTATATATTGTCACAGGTCAGCAGTTATAATGTAAGAGCTCATGAAGAAGCAGAGTTTAAAAAAATATTTACCTGTTGACAAGTGTCCCGTCTGAATCCAAGTGCGCAAGTTGGAGAAAATGAAAGCATTTGTGGTTTAGCACCAGTCTCTTCTCGCGATGCTGTGCCAACGCAGTGCCACATACATAACATTCTGTCCAATTTGTAAACCTGCTCATCCCGTTAAAGGCTGTAATGGTATGAGCCCACTGGCACGAGTCCCATGTGGAAACTGCATTTTGGGGAATCAATTTATTAGTTTTCCTGAGGTGAAGGAGCCGAGCAGATCGTTACCACTCTTATGTCTGTACTTTAAAAACTGAGGGGAAGTTAGTTTAGCTAAGCATCGACGCTTGAAACAGAAACCATTTGGAGCATTTATTGATTCATTTAAAGTACCAATACAACAATTAAAAAATACTTCAAGACAAGTAAAAGTCTTGCAACTTGCATCTTGGATCTTTCATAACACAAAAATGACAAGGATTGTTGATTTATTTTTTTACATTTTATTATGTTTACTAAGGGTATGGTTCGTGCAAACTTATTCAGAAAAGTAACTACTATACTATATAGCTGTAAAAATGTGGTTGTGGGGCTAGACATTGTCATCATGCTGGAGAGAGGCATTGGATTTGGGGTAAGACATTTGCATTGCTCTGGGGAGAGGCAAAGAGGTTGGTGGCTAGGCAATGACTTGGTGCATTGCAGAGGCGCAGGGGTTGTGGGGCATAACGATAGCATGGTGCTAGGGAGATGCAAAGGTTTTTTTGTGTAGAAAAAGGCATGGTGCTGGAGAAAGATATATAGAATGTGAGGCTAAACATTGCAAAGATGCTGGGGAAGGTCACAGGGGTTGTTGGGCTAGACATTGGCAAGATGCTAGGGAGATGGACAAAGGTTGTAGGGTTAAACATTGGCATCATACTTGGTAAAGGCATAGAGGTAGTGGGGCTAGACATTGGCATGATGTTGGCGAGAAGCATAGGAATTGTTGGGCTAGACATTGGCATTGTAGGCATTGAGGTTGTGGGTCTAGACATTGGATTGATGCTGGAGAGAGACATTCAGGGTTGTGGGGCTAGGCATTGGCATTATGTGGGGCAGAGAAATTTAAGTTGTGGGGCTAGACATTGGCATGGTGCTGGAGAGAATCATATTGGTTTTGAGGCTAGAACTTGACAAAATGCAGGAGAAATGCTTAGGGACTGTGGGGTTAGACATTGGCGTGGTGCTAGCCAGATGGATAGGGATTGTTGCGGTAGACATTGGCATAATGCTCTGAAGATGGTGCGGGAGAGAGTTACAAAGGATTTGGGGCTTAACATTGGCATTGTGTTGGGGACAGGAATAGAGGTTGGTGGGCTAAACATTGGCATTGTGCTAAAGATAGGCAAAGTGGTTGTGGGGCTAGAACTTGGCATGGGGCTGGGGAGAGGCAAAGGGGTCCTCTGGCAAGACAATAGCATGATGATTGGGAGATGCATAGAGGTTTTGTGGGTAGACATTGTCCTGGTACTGGAGGGAGTCATAAGGTATGTATGGTTAAACATTTGCATGGTGCTGAGGAGAGGCATAAGGCTCGTAGGGTTGGTCAATGGCATATTGCTTGAACCAGGCATAGCGGTGGTGGGACTAAACATTGGCATATTGTGTGGAGAGGCGTAGGGGTTGTTGGTGAATATATTAGCATGATGCTGGGGAGATGCATAGGGGTTGTGTGTGGATGGACATTGGCAATGCGGTGTGGTGCAAGTAAGAGGCTATCCACTGCAATACTCTTCATTTCATCTACTCACCTGGAAGTCCAGGTGACTCTTATTCAGCTTGCAGAAGTTGTTGTCATTGCTGAATGGTATCAGGAAGCTCATAACAGTTTTAATTTTGGAGTATTTAATCATCAGAAACCTTGGGAGATGTCAGAGTGCTGCAGAGTTTCCCCAGAGCGTTCCCCACAAGAGCAGAGTCTCAGACCTGCCGTCTATGTTTGATGGTGAGGTGAGTACCAATTCCTCTAGGGTTTTAACTCTGTAAGGCAACTGGTTTGCAGGGCTCCTTGTTTGCCTTCACACTCTCAGCCTTCTTGTAGGTTGTTAAACAAAGGGTCAAGGCCTAATCAACAAGGGAGAGGTATCGATCTACTATCCATCATTAGCTATAGAGATAGTCAGTTAGCTTGGATTGAAATGCGCTGGTGCATCAGTGAAGTCAATATTGACCCATGTGTCTGAAATAAAGTTGAATATATATAACAAACAATAAAAAATGTAACGTGGAGGTATCAGTTATCAGTAGTGAAGTGCATGGATGGAAGTGTGGCAGTGTGTACAAAGAAACAAAACTTAAACATAAATCAGAGGAACTGTATCATGCCAGCGACAAAAAGGATCTACCCCTAGAGAGGGTGTGGCTCATACAGCTGATGACCCTCCACTGAGCACTTGCAAAAGACGCCCACATGCGCAGCAACAGGGACACCTAGTGTTTGGGAGGTGGATGGTCGTCACAAATAATAACATCTGTGTTCGTCAGTCTAATGACAAAAAGATTGTGCTATAAACCTGAAGAAATGTGGGTATTTTCTGATCAGTGAAGGATATCCCAGTAAGTGATCTGTAAAAGACCATGAAGATATTATGAACATATTTAGTTAAAAAAAATGATTTTCCACACTCAAGTATTGAAGTTACTGATTGCTCCTTTAATAACAAACAAGTTCTCTGTTACATCTTTTACAAGAAGTTATTACTGATTTACATGTTGTATACATGCCACTATTTAAAGTACTATGAATCCTTTAAGTCAATGAATATGTGAAAAAATTGTATATGTTGATGGTTTTTTGTAATGAAAATACTAGTGACCATCTACATTCTGAATATTGCATTTATATACAAACAGAAAAAAATGTCCATGTTAACTTCTACTGAACGCACACTGCAGTGGTAAGAAACTTGTATATAGTGAAAAAGAAACACTCTAACATGTAGATTATTGCCAGCAGAAACACATCTTTTCCAAGACTTACAACATTATTAATAGTCATAGTACAACAGGGTTGTGAAACGAAATGCAGTTTCCCATTTTCCTACATAAGAAAAACCCACTAAAAAACTATATTATAAGTGGAGGTTGGAGGATAAATAACAACAGGAGGGGGCCGAGCACACAGCCCTGGGGTGCTCCGGTCATCAACAATATAGTGGAGGAGGTGCTGTGGTCTGTTTGTGAGGAAGTCTAGTAACCAGTTGCAGAGTGAAGTAGTCAAGCGCAGAGTGCTAAGTTTACCATCAGTTTCATGGGGGAGTTGTGTTGACGACTGAGCTTAAAATCAACAAACAACATTCTGATGTAGTGTTTTTTTTTCAAATTGTGTGAGGGCTTAGAGGAGGGAAGTGGAGACGTCATCCTCCCTGGATCTGTTGGCTCTGTATGCAGACTGGTAAGGGTTCACGCTGGCTGGTATGTTGTTTTTGATGGGCTGGAGAACCAGTTTCTCAAAGCACTTGATCAGAATGGTTATAAGTGCTACAGGGCAAAGGTCGTTTCGACTAGACACAGTTTTAGGTACAGGGGCGATGGTGGCTGTCTTGAAGCAGGTGGGGACACTCTGACAATGATATGTTGAAAAGTTGTTTGGCTCCGTGGCCTCAGACATGATGGGGCACTTCTGCTTATGTCGCCTGCCACATATCTTTAGTGTAGTTCGTGTTGAGGTCACATTTGTTGATATATGATGACACTGTAGATATATATTTCTTAAGTATGATGGCGTTTTAAATGGAATTTAATGATCCTTCAAATCAATGATACTTCACTTTGAACTTATGCTGTCCTAGCCATAGAAATGGAAACCGAGTAGAGCATACAGTGAACTGATTTATATTGTCATTAGACTAGTACAAAAGGAAATGGTGATTGTTTTTACTTTTAATAGTGACAGCCCATCAATGGGTCAAAAACTGTTGGGAAATATGCGTACCGAGCTCCAGACACGGATAACCGGCTAGTTAGCTAGTAAGCTAGGTAGCTTGTCCTTCTCTGGCGCAGCAGGGATTTATGGGGAGGGTCGGTTAGCTCTGTTGCTGACCACCAGACCACTGTTTCCCTCATTTTCTGTAGCAGTGTAGCAATAAAGAATGGTGGAATTAACAAGCTAGTCTGCTAGTTAGCTATCGAGCTTGCTAATTCGACAGTGCTTTAATGCATAGCTGGTTCCAGACAATGAGCTAACAAAGTTGCCTTATATGGCTATAGCAATGTGCTTTCCTACACTGTGACAAGGGTATTTCTGTTTGAATCTTTTTTCTTTGTCTTCAGTTTTTACAACATTTTTCTACGTGTTTTGTTGTTTTTAGGGTAAAAAGCAATAGTTTGGTACATCAGATGTAGTTTATGTTGGTGTTTCTGTTTCCGTTGGGGCCATCGTGTCCAGCATGGTGCTGGGTTGAGGCTTGGGGTCCTTGGGGTTATTGGTTGTCTTCTCGGGCATAGTGCTGGGTGGAGGCATTGCATCTGTGGGGCTATGTGTTTTCTCGGGGGGCATGGTGCTGGGTGGAGGCATAGCATCTGTGGGGCTATGTGTTTTCTCGGGGGGCATGGTGCTGGGAGGAGGCATAGCATCTGTGGGGCTATGTGTTGTCTCGGGGGGCATGGTGCTGGGTGGAGGCATAGCATCTGTGGGGCTATATGTTGTCTCGGGGGGCATGGTGCTGGGTGGAGGCATAGCATCTGTGGGGCTATGTGTTGTCTCGGGGGGCATGGTGCTGGGAGGAGGGAGTGTGGGGCTAGTATTCGGCTGTGTCTTTCCTTCAACAGTTTCGTGCATTTGGTGCGTCGTGTTTCCCTGGTCAATCAGAAGAGCCCCGGACAGTACCTTAAAGTTATCAGTAAGCATTCTGTCCACATTGGAGAAATCTTCTTCATGGCTGCTGGACTCCACCAAGCCCGAAGAACATTTCTCCATCATGCCCATGTCAGTATTGGGGACTGTAGGAGTGGAGGAAGGGATTGAGGACATGGGGGGCATGGAGTTAGAAGTTGCCACGGAGGGCATGCACCAGCCGAAAGGCGCAGGAGATGTTTGGTGACACATTGTCATTGTGGGCATGGGGCTCTGGACAGGAATAGGGGCTGTTGGGTTATGCATTGTCATGGGAAGCATGGTGCTGGGTTGAGGGGGTGTGGAGCTAGTATGAGGCTTTGTCTTTCCTTCACCAGTTTGATTAACTTGCTGCAGCCTGTTCCCCTCGTCAATCAGAAGAGCCTCAGACAGTACTTGGATGTTCTCAGTAAGCATTTTGTCCACATTGGAGAACTCTTCTTCGTGGCTGCTGGACTCCACCAAGCCCGAAGAATATTCCTCCATTTTGCCCATATAAGAATTGGGGACTGTAGGGGTGGAGAAAGGGATAGAGTACATGGGATACATGGAGTTAGACATTGCCATGGAGGGCATGAACCAGCCGACAGGCGCAGGAGTTGTGGGGTTAAACATTGTCATGGAAGGCATGGTGCTGGGTTGAGGCACAAATGCTGTGGGGCAATACATTGTCATGGAGGGCATTGCGCTTGGTTGTGGCATTGTGCTTGTGGGGTAAGGCGTTGTCATGGAGGGCATGGTGCTGGGTTGAGGCATGGTGCTGTGTTGAGCCATGGTGGCTGCGGGGTAAGGTGTTGTCATGGTGCTGTGTTGAGGCATCGTGGCTGCGGGGTAAGGTGTTGTCATGGTGCTGTGTTGAGGCATGGTGGCTGCGGGGTAAGGCGTTGTCATGGGAGGCATAGTTTTTGGTTGAGGCATGGTGCTGTGTTGAGGCATGGTGGCTGCGGGGTAAGGTGTTGTCATGGTGCTGTGTTGGAGTATTGAGGCTGTGGAGTAAAACCCTACCATTGGGGCCATGGTGCTGGCTTGAGGCTTAGCATCTGTTGGGTTATGCTTTGTCATGAGGGCCATGGTGCTGGGTTGAGTTAAAGCATCTGTGGGGCTATGCGTTGTCATGGGGGGCATAGATCTGGGTTGAGTTATAACATCTGTCGGGTTATGCGTTGTCATGGGGGGCATAGATCTGGGTTGAGTTATAACATCTGTCGGGTTATGCGTTGTCATGGGGGGCATAGATCTGGGTTGAGTAATAACATCTGTGAGGCTATGTGTTGTCTCGGGGGTGGTAGTGCTGGGTTGAGCCATAGCATCTGTGGGGCTTTGCGTGGTCTCCGGGGTGGTAGTGCTGGGTTGAGTTAAAGCATCAGTGGGACTTGTATTAGGCTGTGTCTTTCCTTCAACAGTTTCATACACATGGTGAGTGATGCTTTCTTGGTCAATCAGAAGAGCCCCCGACAGAACCTTAAAGTTATCAGTGAGCCTTTCTTTTACATTGAAGAACTCATCTTCGTGGCTGCTGGACACCACCACGCCCGAAGAAAATTTCTCCATCAGGGTCTTGGCAGCTTGCAGAGTGCTGCAGAGTTCCTGCACAGCATTCTCCACAGTGGAAGAGAGTCCACCCTGCTCTGTTTGTTGGACCCTAAGAACCAGTCCCTCCACTACTTTGACTCTCTGGGCAACTTCTTGGCATTGCTTCTTGTTGGCAGGCGCATTCTCAGCCATCTGGTAGATTGTTGAACAGAGAGACAAGGACATATCCACTGGGGACATGTTTAGATCCATACTAGACATGATTAGCTGTAGAGACAGAGAGGCAGTTAGCTTGGATTGAAATGTACTGGTACCCCAGAGAAGAGATTTTAACCAGACTGAACCCAACTAACACAAACAAAACCAGGAATTGCATCAATTGAATTGACGTTAGCTGAAGTAAATTTGTGAATTTAAATTAAGTAACTTGATGAACAGGAGCATAGGTGTGTGATTAACTGCTCCTCCTGCTGACTTGTGTTTATTTCTTTTTGCAGGTTGAGTGCAGGTAGAGGTGGGTGGAGTTTTCTTACCTGATTTACCTGATCTTACCATATTTGTCTCTCTCTTCTCTCTCACCACCATCATCTACCTTTTTAGTTTGTTTTTCCTTTTATCTTTATCCTCACAAAGACAAATACATTTGTTCAAATAAATAATTTGCTCTCCTTTTGATCTTATTACACCTTGAGAGAAATGTCTAGAAATATAAAGGTGAAATTAGCTTAAACGCAAAGGGATGTTTTTTCTGCCTTGTGTTATTTCAGCTTATTGAACCACAGGTTTACTTGCAGTGCGTCTTTTTTTAACCTACCCTACAAGGAAGCTGAGGTAAAGATTGTTCTGAGTAATTAACATAAACCTGTAAAACATGATTTTTATGGCTGCTTTGTGCCAACTGAAACTCAAAGGTTATAAACACAGGCAAGTCTTTTGTTTTGTCATACGATGAATATAAGTCCAATATTTTCTCTCATTTTGCTCCGTCTCCACCAACTGCTAAGAGAAATATCTGTCTAATTTCCCATTAAATGCTCCACTATGTTCTAACAATTACTTATATGTATTGCTTGAGTAAAATTATCAATACCACATTATATAAATACATTAAGTAAAAGTCACACATCCTTTTTCTTTACTTACTTGAAATATTGGAAGCAACATGTACTTAAAGAGTAACTAAACCCCAGAGTTTTGGCTGAAGTGCCTTTACCCTGGAAATAAAAAAATGCCTCTTAAACATAAAGAGTATCAACATGTGTAAGGGGGGGGTAATATTATCAGTGATGCAATAATAAGCCTATTTTAACAACTTTTTATATAGTTGGGTAGGTTTTCTATTAAATGCATGATATTTTATGAATGAATCTTAATCTGAATTGTATCCAGAAACTAAGTAGTAAAGTATAAAGAAGCATACAATCTATGTGATCAAGTAAAGTACAAGTAAATAGTTTTTTTTCAGCTTGAACTGATTTCTGTAATTTTCCAGAATAGATTCATTGTAACTTCAAGGAAATGACAGATCTTTTTTTTGACAGTGGGTGGAGTTTAAAGTGAGCAAAGGCAAATATAAATAACCTCCCCTGCACTTTTTTCTTCATTGACTTTACGAGATCTCAATGAAGAGTTTAAAGGAAAAAAAAAACCCTTAAGCCTTATCTTTGTTACCAATGTGTTGGCACAAAATGGTATATGTTTACACAACAACCTCTAACATCTAGTTGTAACACCTGTCTAGAACATAATTCGTGTATGTGTCATATAAGTCTATCTGTTTGTGCATAGTTTTCTGTATGAAAAACATACCATGACAAGTATCATAGCATACGGTGTCTCCAAATTGGGGCATTAAATATGTTATCTAAAACAAGATTACAGGAAGGCTCACATTTTATCACGACAGGTGCCCATATGCATCTTAACAGATTTTGCATGCTGTAATCAATCCATGAAATGAACCATTAAAATAAGTTGATATGGGGCTCCAGCAGTCCAAACGTGAATATCAATGTTGTCAATTTAGAACTAAAACCTCTCTGTGTTACTGCGGAAACACAACAAGTATATTTTGCACTGAAAAGATTGTGGCTTTGGGAGGAAAAAGCCACATATTATCTTCAGATTAACTTTGGAACATATTTCTGCACAGCAGTATGACTGTGGATTCTGTCCCCTATCACTTACATTGTAAAGTGCCCACAGGAGAAATAGTTAAAGTAAGCAAAACCAGTTTAAATATTTATATGGCCACCTAAATATTGTTGAGGTCAAAAGAAAACCTACCCTTTTTTTTACGGTTTCTTGAAATTATCCTATAAATGAATAAGAAAATGTATAATAATAATTGTCAAAAAGCTAAAAACTGATCTGTTTCTACAGTCCATAAAACATGACATTTAGGATTGTTACAGGACAGCAGTGATAATATCAGAGATCATTAAGTAGCAGAGTTTTAAAGATTATTTACCTGTTGACGAACGGCCCGTCTGAATCCAAGTGTGCAAGTTGGTGAAAATGAAAGTATTTGTTCCTTCTCAGACGTTACACTGAAACATTCTTGGCCTCTATGATGATGTGCCAACGCAGTGCCACATACATAACATTCTATCTGTTTGTTAAACCTGCTCATCCTGTTCAGGGCTGGACTGGTATGAGCCACTGGCACCGATCACATGCGGGAACTGCATTTTGGGGAATCAACTTCTTTGCTTTCTGGTGGAGAATGAGCTGAGAAGATCAATGTATGGTAAACACTAAAGGCAGTTGGCTTTGCTTAGCATAAAGACTGGAAACATAGGGAAACTAGTGCAACAATTAAAGAATTCCCTAAAAGTACCAGTACAACAGTTGAAAAATACTTCATGACAAGTAAACGTCTTGCATTAAAATCCATACTGAAGTAAAGTATGAAAGAATCATAAAGAAAATGTACTTAAAATAACTACTTCTGCAGAAAAATGGCCCTTTCTTGGCTTACTATTATATATTGCGTAATAGATTGTTAATGTTGATGCATTAATGTTAGATCAGCTACTTTATATACAGTAAGCTAGTTCAGTATTTCATGGTTCCAGGAAAAAGCCTGGAAGACTTGATGAAGCTGAATGGCATGGGAGCTGTGGGGATGGGTACTGGCCTGGGGGTCATGGTGCTGGAGTCAAGCAGAGGGGTTATGGGGCAAGACAATGGCATGATGCTTAGGAGGTGCATAATGGTTGTGTGGGTAGACATTGGCATGGTGCTGGGGAGAGGCTTAGGGGTTGCAGGGCTTTACAGTAGAATTGGGGAGAGACATATGGATTTTTGGGCTGGACATTGGCATGGTGCAGGGTAGATGAATAGGGGTCTTGTTGGTAGACATTGGCATGGTGCTGGGGAGAGGCAGAGGGGTTTTGGGGCTACACATCGGCATGGTACTGGGGAGACAGACGTGTTCCAGAGGTCAAAAAACACTCTCCACACTAAAGTTTTGAAGTTACTGATTGCTCCTTTAATAACAAACAAGTTCTCTGTAACGTGTTTACCAAGAAGTGTTTGTTCTCCATACATACAGTTTATGATCATCAGTTAATACTGATGTACACACCACCATTTAAAGTACTATACATCATTTTAGCCATTGAATAAGTGAAATAAAATAATAACGAATAGTGCATATATTGAATACAAACAGAATAAATGTAAACATTTACCAAACTGACATTCCATTGTATGAAAAGTGTAGAGACAGTAAAAGAAAGGCTCCATAAAATTGTCCCAAAAATCTGTAATCAAGGTAGCTTTGTTCATTTATAGCCATCACAAGGTTACAAAAGATTACAAGGTAATTCATTGTCATTGTACAACAGAGTTGTGAAACAAAATACAGTCTGCAGTCCCATTTTCCCACACAAGAAAAACACACACAAAAATACTATATTTGAGTGGAGGCTGGAGGACGAATTAGAACAAGAGGGGGCCCAGCACACAGCCCTGGGGGGCTCCGGTAGTGGAAACGGCATCCTCTCTGGATCTGTTGGGTCTGTATGCAAACTGTTGAAGGTCCAGGCTGGCTGGGATGTTGTTTTTGATGGGCTGGAGAACCAGTTTCTCAAAGCACTTGATCAGAATGGTTGTTAGTGCAACAGGGCAGTAATCGTTTAGAGTACTGTAGATTTTTTAGGTACAGGGATGATAAGATAAGATAAGATAAGATAATCCTTTATTAGTCCCGCAGCGGTTGCATGATGGTGGCTGTCTTGAAGCAGGTGGGAACACTCTCCTGTGACAGTTGTATGTTGAAAATGTCAGTGATGACAACTGTTAGCCAGTTGGCATATGTTCTTAGTAGACAACCAGGGATGCTATCAGGTCCATTAGCTTTAGTCATATTCACTCTCATCAGGGTTTTTCTAATCTCCGCTGTGGATACTGACAGTGACGAGTCAGACTTCACAGCTGACTCTTTGTTGGGAGATCGAAGTGAGCATGAAAGGTGTTCGGCTCCTGCTTGTGTAGCATGTGATCGCCTGCCACATATCTTTAGTGTTATTTGTTTTGACGTCACATTTACTGATATATGATATTACTGTTGATGTATATTTCTCAAGAATAATGGAGTTTTATATGAAATTAAATGATCCTTCCAAATCAATGGCTGGATAGTTAGCTCATTAAGTAGGAAGCTCATCCTTCTCCGGGAAAGTGTGAAAGAGTGAGGCGGAGCTCTAATACTGGCCAAACCAGTATGCGGTTTGGCTCATTTGCTGTATCAGTGTAGCAATAAAGCATGGTTGAAATAACAAGCTGGTCTGCTAGTTTACCATATTGCTTGCTAATTCCACCATGCTTTATTGCTACAATGATGAGAGAAAATTAGCCGAACACAGTTGCAACTCAACTGCCGTTGGCAATGTGTTTCGTGTGGACAAAGCATTAACTTGTTCAACTTTTGTAACGTTAATGATCCAGTGCTGGTTTTAGTGATTACCTGTTTTAGGGGCAAAAGCCATAGTTTGGTACAACAGATGCGTTTTGTGTTGCAGAATTGGGGACTGTAGGGGTGGAGAAAGGGTTGGAGGGCATGAAGTTGGACATTACCAAGGAGGGCATGAAGCCGACAGGAGCAGGAGTTGTGGGGTTACACATTGTCATTGGGGGCATGGTGTTGGGTTGGGCCATAGGGCCTGTGGGGTTATATGTTGTCATTTGGGGCATGGTGTTGGGTTGGGCCATAGGGCCTGTGGGGTTATATGTTGTCATTTGGGGCATGGTGTTGGGTTGGGCCATAGGGCCTGTGGGGTTATATGTTGTCATTTGGGGCATGGTGTTGGGTTGGGCCATAGGGCCTGTGGGGTTATATGTTGTCATTTGGGGCATGGTGTTGGGTTGGGCCATAGGGCCTGTGGGGTTATATGTTGTCATTTGGGGCATGGTACCGGGTTGGGCCATAGGGCCTGTGGGGTTATATGTTGTCATTTGGGGCATGGTGTTGGGTTGGGCCATAGGGGCTGTGGGGTTATATGTTGTCATTTGGGGCATGGTGTTGGGTTGGGCCATAGGGCCTGTGGGGTTATATGTTGTCATTTGGGGCATGGTACCGGGTTGGGCCATAGGGCCTGTGGGGTTATATGTTGTCATTTGGGGCATGGTACCGGGTTGGGCCATAGGGGCTGTGGGGTTATATGTTGTCATTTGGGGCATGGTGTTGGGTTGGGCCATAGGGCCTGTGGGGTTATATGTTGTCATTTGGGGCATGGTGTTGGGTTGGGCCATAGGGCCTGTGGGGTTATATGTTGTCATTTGGGGCATGGTGTTGGGTTGGGCCATAGGGCCTGTGGGGTTATATGTTGTCATTTGGGGCATGGTGTTGGGTTGGGCCATAGGGCCTGTGGGGTTATATGTTGTCATTTGGGGCATGGTGTTGGGTTGGGCCATAGGGGCTGTGGGGTTATATGTTGTCATTTGGGGCATGGTGTTGGGTTGGGCCATAGGGGCTGTGGGGTTATATGTTGTCATTTGGGGCATGGTGTTGGGTTGGGCCATAGGGGCTGTGGGGTTATATGTTGTCATTTGGGGCATGGTGTTGGGTTGGGCCATAGGGCCTGTGGGGTTATATGTTGTCATTTGGGGCATGGTGTTGGGTTGGGCCATAGGGGCTGTGGGGTTATATGTTGTCATTTGGGGCATGGTGTTGGGTTGGGCCATAGGGCCTGTGGGGTTATATGTTGTCATTTGGGGCATGGTGTTGGGTTGGGCCATAGGGGCTGTGGGGTTATATGTTGTCATTTGGGGCATGGCGTTGGGTTGGGCCATAGGGCCTGTGGGGTTATATGTTGTCATGGGGGTGCCGGGTTGAGGCATAGAGGATGTGGGGTTATCTGATGCCATGGGGGGCATGGTGGTGCCGGGTTGAGGCATAGAGGATGTGGGGTTGGTATGAGGCTGTGTCCTTCCTGCAGCAGTATCTTGCACTTGGTGCAGCGTGTTCCCCTGGTCAATCAGAAGAGCCCCCGACATTACTTGGAAGTTATCAGTGAGCCTTTTGTCCACATTGGAGAACTCGTCTTCGTGACTGGTGGACTCCACCAAACCTGAAAAAACAATTAGGTTGGGGAAATTGCGTCTTGGCAGATTTCAGACTGCTGCAAAGTTCCTTCAGAGCGTTCTCCACAGGTGTGTTTGTTTGTTTGACCATGAGAAGCTGTCGAGACAGAGAGGAAGTTAGCTTGGATTGAAATGGAATGGTACAGCAGTGGAGTGAACTTAACCAGACTGAACTCAAATGAACAAAACTGTAAATTGTGGCAATTAAACTGACCTGAGCAGACTTGAAATAGTGAATTAAAAATGAAGTAAGTCCAGTGAACTGGAGTTGAGGTGTGTGACTCAATGCTCCTCCTACTGACTTGTGTTTTTTTACTTTGTAGGTTGACTGCAGGTAGAGGAGGGTGGAGTTCACTAACCTGATATCTTACTACTGGGCACGCTGGGTTGTTTTGGCTGACTAATTCTATCTGTCACGCCCAGTCACCTCCATAACTGCTCATTTCCCATAACCAGTGTAGCATTACAATCACAGTACAGCACAAGTCTTTTCACTCCTTTCAGTCTTCTTGAAATAAAGCCAATCAGTATATTACTAAATCTGGTGAATCAGTGTTAATTACTGATTATATGGAGATAGCAATATGCTTTCATCAGGTAAACACTAAAACGAAAAAATAATAGAATCGTTTGGGGGTTTAGTTACGATTTAACTGTCAAATGTAAAAGTATATTTCAGTTATATTTGTTTAGAACTCTTTGGAATATTTTAAGTAATAGAATATGATGTAGGGGCATTTAAATGTTGTCAAGGTGTAGCTTATTTTAACAACTTTTTAAACTGTCAATTTTCTATAACAATGCATTATATTTTATTAACTTATCTTGATATGAAAATTAACCAGTAAGCATAGATGTAGAAAAAATATATTGGCATAAAAATTGCAATATTTCACACTGAAATGTAGTGAAGTATGAAGTAGCATAACATCTGTGCATATTTTTACAAGTACAAGTACATACTTGAAACGATCTCTGTAATTTCCCAGAATTGATTCACTGTATCTTCAAGGAAATAAAAAACATATTTTCTGAGAGAGTGGGTGGAAATATAAACCTCCCATGATCTTTTGTTCATTGACATTACAGGATCTCCATAAAAAGATGAAAGAAAAAAAAAAGGTTTTCAACTTAATCCCAAACTGACCACACTGTTGGTATATGACTGTACAACAACCTCCAACATCTTCTTGTAACAGCTGTCTTCAACAGATTTCTTGTATGTGCAATATTACTTTTTAGTACTAAAACCTCTCTGTGTCACTGTCACACAATCGCAGCTCAACACAGAAACATGAGTCAGTTTTGTCCTAGAAAGTATGTAGCTTTGGGAGGAAAAACATTTTTCTGCACAGAATGAGGACTGTGGATTTTGTCCCCAATCAGTTAAAAAAGCAGTTTAAATGTTCATATAGCCAAGCAGTAAACCTATCAAAAGCAGGAAACCTAGGAAACCTGGTTTGAGAAAATTCTACTACTTCAAAAAAATGGAAAGTCAGGTGAATTACTTTTGAAATAATAGAATTATAGAAAAAGAAACAATAGTAAAAAGGCTTAAAATGGCTGCACTTTAGAATTTGCCTGTAGACAACATTGACAATTTAAGAGCTCATAAAGTAGCTTTCAGGAGTTTTAAAAGATTCTTTACCTGTTGTCAATCGGCCGTCTGAATCCAAGTGCGCAAGTTGGTGAAAATGAAAGTATTTGTAGATAAGCATCAGTTTCTTCTCAGATGTTTTACCGAAACATTCTTGGCCTCTACAATGCTGTGCCAAAGCAGTGCCACATACATGAAAACATTATTTTTATTTGTTAAACCTGCTCATCCCGTTCAAGAGTCAGAGTTAGTCAGCATTTCCTTGAATCAAAGTACCAACACAACAATGCAAACATTCTTCATGACAAGTAAAAGTCCAAAAGGATCATAAAGAAAATGTGTTTAAATCTACTTATTCTGCACGAAAATGTCCCTTGATTGGCACACTATTATTTATTACGTAATAGATTACTTATGTTGATGAATCAATGAGCAGACATTGGCATTGTACTGGGGGAGAGGCGTATTGGTTGAGGGACTAGACTTTTTGCTGGGGAGAAGCACAGGGGTTTTGTCAGTAGACATCCGCATGGGTCTGGGGAGGGGCATAGGTGTTGGAGGGCTTAACATTTGCATGGTGCTAGGCAGAGGCCTTGTGGTTGGGTGTAAGACAATGGTATGGTATTGGAGAAAGTCATAGGAGTTGTGGGGCTAGACACTGGTATAGGCGATTGGGGCTAGACATTGGCATGATGCTGGGGGAGAGGCATTGGGGTTGGTGTTTAGACATTGGGGTTGGTGTTTAGACATTGTAGTTGATGTTTAGACATTGGGGTTGGTGTTTAGACATTGGGGTTGGTGTTTAGACATTGGGGTTGGTGTTTAGACATTGGCATGGCACTGGGCAGAGTCATGGCGATTGATGGAAAGGTTGTGGAAAGGCATAAGGGGTGTGGGGATAGACATTGGGATTGTGATCGAACAAGACATTGGGGTTGTGTGAAGTTGGTGGGTTAGATTTTGGCACAGTGCTGGAGAGAGGTTCAGGGGTTGCTGATTTAGACATTTGCATGGTGCTTTGCAGAGGTGTAGGGGTTGTGGAGCTAAACATTAGCGTGGTTTTGGGGGGATCTATGGGGGATCTGCAGGTAGACATTGGCAGGTTGCTTTAGGAAGCATAGGCGTTGTGGGGCTAGACATTGGCACTGTTCAGGGGAGAAGCATTGGGGTTATGTCGGTAAATTGGCATTGGCATGGTGCAGGTTAGAGGTTTAAGGGTTATGGGGCAGGAGGCAGCAGTCCATCAGGACCAAGACCTCACGCCATAAAAACAGCTTCTTTGCCCCCTGTAGTTGGGTTCATTAATAAAGCCTAGGACCCCCACTGATCACCTGACTCAGACACTTACATCCCCCTGCACATCTTATCTTTTCTGTATGAATATACACTTTAATTGTATACTTGTTTTAACATAATATTATTTGTATATTTGTTACCATATTTTATTGTACATTTTCACATTTCTATTTTTAAATGATGTCTTATACTTGTACTGTCTGATGTTAATTGTTACGCCTCAATAATCACCTAGTCAAATTCCTTGTATGTGTAACGTACAATAAAAAGCTTTTGATTCTGAAAAAGACAGACATTGGCATGGTGCTGGGTAGAGGCATCAGGGTTGTGGAGCTAGACATTTGCATGCGTCTAAGGGATCTGTAAAAGACCATGAAGAGATTATGACCATGATAAGTTGTTACGGATCATTAAAGGTAGATAAAAAACATTATTATACATTAACTGTCTTTAATGTATGACATAAAGTTGTGAGTCAACATGAATCTTTTATGACAGACGTGCTCCAAAGGTAAAAAAAACACTCTCCACACTCAAGAATTGAAGTTACTGATTGCTCCTTTAATAACAAACAATTTCTTTGAAACATGTTTTAACAAGAAGTTATTGTTCTGTATACATAAAATTCATGATCATCAGCTAACATTGATTAACATGTTGGATACACACCACAATTTAAAGTACTATAAATCCTTTAATCCATTAAATATGTGGAAAAAATATGTATATGTAGATGCTTACTAGTATTACTAGTGCCAGAATAAATGCTCATGATAACATTTACTGAACAGTCACTTGTGTGTAAGAAACATATAGAGACAGCTCAGTAACATGTAGGGTATTGCATGCAGAAAGAAAATCATATTCAAAGCATTAATAAATGTAGTTTTGATAATTAATATCCATCACAAGACTGACATTATTCATATTTTCATAGTACAACAGGGTTGGGAAACGAAAGTGCAGTTTGCAGTCCCAGTTTACAACATAAAAATAACTATATTTCTAAGTAGAGGGTGGATGATGACAACAGGAGGGGGCTGAGCACACAGCCCTGGGGTGCACTGGTTATCAACACTAGAGTGGAGGAGGTGCTGTGGTCTGTTTGTGAGAAGGTTTAATAACAAGTTAGTTAAGCTAGCCAAGTTTACCATCAGTTTCATGGGGGAATTGTGTTGACGGCTGAGCTGAAATCCACTAACAACATTCTGAAGTAGATGTTGTTTTTTTCAATGTGTGTGAGGGATGAAAGGAGGGAAGTGGAGACGGTATCCTCTCTGGATCTGTTGGCTCTGTATGCAGACTGGTGAAGGTCCACGCTGGCTGGGATGTTGTTTTTGATGTGCTGAAGAACCAGTTTCTCAAAGCACGTGATGAGAATCGGGGGGGAGTAAAGGGATGATTGTGGGTGTCTTGAAGCAGGTGGGAACACTGCGAGAATGATATGTTGAAAATGTCAGTGATGACATCAGGTATCCGGTTGGCACGTGTGCTTAGTAGACGACCAGGGATGCTATCAGGTCCAGCAGCAGCTCATTTTCACTTTCATCTGTTTTTTTTTCTTCTAATAGTCCTTTGATGTCAATGATACTTAATCTTGAACTTTTGCTTCCTTGGCCATAGGAATATTAGTATATTATTAGTCCCTACTGAAAAACCTCCCCTCAGTGAGTCCGCATCTTGATCTAAGTCTTATAGGTTTATGCAGAAGTTAGCTTGTGGTGGCAAGAGCTACGGAAGACATAAAAATGTCCACAGCTCTGACCATCGGGTTACGTTGAGTTGAATGGTAAATGTCTCTTCTAATCTTTTTCTATATCTACGATCCTGCCCATCCCTATTTATCCTCCTGTTACAGATAATGTTGTCACTTTACACCCTGTTTCTCGTGTTTCAGGGGAAAAACCCATAGTTTGTTACTACAGATGTAGTTTTTGTTGAAACATTCATTGGGGAAAACATGCCCATGGCAGAATTGGGGTCTGTAGGGTTGGCGAAAGGGATGGAGGACAAGGGGGAAATGGAGTTAGTCATTGCCATGGAGGGCATGGGGGTCTGTGAAGGGTAAGGGGTTGTTTGTGAATGCATTGTCATGGGGTTCATTTGGGCTGTAGGGTTACACCCCGTCATTTGGGACATGGTGTTGGGTTGAGGCATTTGGGCTGTAGGGTTACACCCCATCATTTGGGACGCGTTGTTGGGTTGAGGCATTTGGGCTGTAGGGTTAAACCCCATCATTTGGGACATGGTGTTGGGTTGAGGCATTTGGGCTGTAGGGTTACACCCCATCATTTGGGACATGGTGTTGGGTTGAGGCATTTGGGCTGTAGGGTTAAACCCCGTCATTTGGGACATGGTGTTGGGTTGAGGCATTTGGGCTGTGGAGTTATAAGACATGGAGTGCATGGAGTAGGGTTGAAGCATAGAGGCATTAGGATTATACGACATGGAGGCCATGGAGTTGGGTTGAGGCATTTGGGCTGCGGGGTTACACGACATGGAGGCCATGGAGTTGGGTTGAGGCATTTGGGCTGTGGGTTTACACAACATGGAGGTCATGGAGACGGGTTGAGCGGCTGTGCTGGGGTTATTCCCCTTATCAATCTGAAAAACCCCAGACAGCTGCTGGAAGTTATCAATGAGCCTTTCATCCACATTATAGAACTGGTCGTCATGGCTGCTGGACTTCATCAAGTTCGCAAAAGTATTGGGATGGGAGAATTTCGCAATCAGTGCCTTGGCAGATTTCAGAGTGTTGCAGAGTTCCTTCAGAGCGTTCTCAGCAGTGGAAGAGATGCCGTCCTGCTCTCTTTTTTTGAGGGTGAAAACAAGTCCCTCCAGTGCTTTGACTCTCTGGGCGACTTGTTGGCAGCGCTTCTTGTTGGCCTTCGCATTAAGAGCCACCTGGTAGATTTCCAAACAGAGTTTCAAGGCCCTGTCCAGAGAGGACTGGTATAGATCCATGTTATCCATGATTAGCTGTAGAGACAGAGAGGCAGTTAGCTTGGGTTGCAATGTACTGGTACCACAGAGAAGAGATTTTAACCAGACTGAACACAACTGCCCTAAGCTGAAGTGAATTAGTGAAAAAACTTAAGTAAATCTGGTGAGCTAGAGCTCAGGCGTGTAACTCACTGCTCCTCCTACTGACTTTTCTTTTTTTTCTTTTGCATGTTGACTGCAGGTAGAGGAGGGTGGAGCTTTCTAACCTGATATCTTCCACCTGGGCAGACTGGGTTATTTAAACTGACTAATTTAGTCTCTCCCTCTCATCACAATCCTCTTTCCTTTTATTTTTACCCTTACAATGAAAAATACATTTGTACCAATAAATATTTTGCCCACTATTTCATCCAAACAGAGAAACATCTAGAATTCTAAAGACCATTACCAAAGAGTATTTTTGGAAGTTCCAGATACAGCCAGCGTGTTTCCCTTCATTATTCAGTCTGACATTAATAGTGTACATGGAAGTGGCGATCGTGGTTGCTCTGAGTAAATAACTTAAAACTGCAATACCTGATTTTTTGGGCTGCTTCGAGCCGACCGAAACCCAAAGGTTTTTATCACAGAGGTGTCATAATGTTTGTCACCTGATTAATGCAAGTCCAATATTCTCTCTCTCTTATCTCTGTTTTTGATCTCCACCAACTAAGACACGTGAAGTTGCGTTAATCATCTGTTAATTTTTTGCAACCAGTGTAGCATTACAGCTATCTGGTGTTAGCAATCAGCAGTGTGTAGATGAAGCATCATGTTTTTACTTTATCTCAATTAGCAGTTGGCTAATAAGATAGCTTATTTGCTAATTCCAACATGCTTTCATTTGCAGAAACAGAACATAAATAGCACATCATGAACTACTGAGCTTGATCTACGTTACTTTAAATTGCAGCTAGAATTTACTGATTTTAAATTAGCGTTCATGGTGGCAGTTACCCTTTAAGTTAGCTTATGGTTAACGCTAGTGCTAATGCTAATTGCTGGCATGCTGACTGTTGTTGCGACTATGGTTAGGTCTTTTAGAATGACAGTTAAAAGTATAACACTTCCTTTGAGCAATAGTGAACTTGAGTTTTCATGCAAGGCCGGGACGAATTATGCGTTTGTTCTTCAGCGACAAAAACTTGCTCCATATATGTAACCTGCCTCCAGATCAGCCAATAGCTAAATACAATGGCAATAGCCAAGTTTCAACCAGTAGAGGGCTGTCGTCGTGCATATTAATAAGGGAAAGTGCAGATTTCAAATATCCATATACATATCTATACAATGGATATATAGTCTGTCTATTTAGTTTATGTAAAATGGTTTTCATCTGAAAAGTTCTGGTTTTGGGGTTTAGTTACTCTTAAATGTGTCAAAAGCAAAAGTACTATCAGAGCGTTATTTTTATTAATTTACATTTGAATATAATTAGTGATGCAACAACATTCAAGAAGCATTTCAATGTTGTCAAGGTGGAGAGTATTATAACATCTTTTGATTACAAAAAGTACAAAAATGCAATATTTTGCACAGAAGTTATGTTTATATATTATATTTACTAAGAACACTTTGGTATATTATAATTAAAAGATAAAAAAATGCGCACTGAAATGTTGTCAAGTATAAAGTAGCATAAGATCTATATAGTCAAGTAAAGTACGTACTTTTTTTTCAGCTTGATTTGATGTAATTTCCTGAAACTGATTCACTGTCACTTCAGGGAAATGACAGAGGTATTTTCTGAGTGGGTGGAGTTTTAAGTTAGCATATCAGATACTGTTTAACGCCCCTGTACTTTTGTTATTTAACTTTACAAGATCTACTTGAAAAGTTTAAAGGAAAAATAAAAATCAGTTTTTCCCTTTAGCCTCATCTTTGTTAACACTGTGTAAACACAAAATGGTATATGTTTGCACAACAACCTCCAATATCTGTTCGTTACACCTTTCTGCAACAGATTTCTTGTAGGTGCAAAATAAATCTACCTGTAGGTGCATAGTATCTATAAAGCAGTCGATGACATGTATCATAGCTGGCCACAGAAAAACGCATACACTGTCCGGGCAATTGAAATGTGTTAGATAAAAGATGATTATGGGATGGCTCACATTTTATCAAATCGGGTGCCCATATAAACATCTAAACAGGTTTTGTACACTGTCAACAATCCTTCAGTTCATAGTGACCCTAAAAGATCCATTAAAATAAGTTAATATGAAGCTGCAGCAGTCTGAATTAGACAAATCATGTGGATATCTTCTAAAGTTAGTCTTTTTAGTACTAAAGCCTCTCTGTGTTACTGTTAATTTTGACCCAAAGAGATTGTAACTTTTTTAGGAAAAAGCCACATATTGTCTTTCGATTAACTTTGGAACATATTTTTTGACAGAATGATCACTAACATTAGAAAAGGCTCCTTAAATAGCAACCTGTAGAAATAATTAAAGCACGCAAATCCAGTTGAAATGTTCATAGCTCATATAGCCATCTGACAATTGGTGACGGACGTCAAAATCAGTAATCCTATCCTTTATGTCAGCAAAATAAACAATTAAAAACCTAGTGTATCATCTTTTAAATTATAAATGTATATCACTTCAGAGATTTTCACAGGACAGCAGTTATAAAGTAAGAGCTCATTAAGTAGCAGAGTTTTAAAGATTATTTACCTGTGTTCGAACGGCCGGTCTGAATGTGAAGTGTCTGAAGTGCGCAAGTAGGTGAAAATGAATGTGTTTGTGGTTTATCACCGGTTCCTTTTCAGACGATTCTTGGCCTCTATCATGATGTGCCACCGCAGTGCCACATACATAACATTCTATCTGTTTGTTAAACCTGCTCATCCCGTTCAGGGCTGTACTGGTATGAGCCCACTGGCACTAATCCTATGTGGGAACTGCATTTAGGGGAATTGACTTATTAGCTTCCTGGTTCAGAATGAGCCAAGAAGATGAATTCCTTTCTTATGTATGTACGGTCAAAAATTGAGGGCAGCTAGCTAAGCTTAGCATAAAGACTGGAAACAAAGCGAAACCTGTTGTGAAAAAAAAATTCAGAGCCTTTCCTTAAAGCAAAGTACCAGTAACAGCAATGCAAAATTAATTAAATACTTAGATACACAATAAGTAAAATTCTAGCAATCAAAATCTTATTGAAGTACGAAAGTATCATAAAGTAAATAAACTTAAATATTAAATAAATTAGAGATTAGACTAAATAAAAGTACTGCCTCTGCAGAAAAATAATGATAATAATAACCTTTATTTATATAGCACTTTTCTAAAATCAATGTTTAGCAGTTGATAGGGAGTGATTCACATGTCACATGTTTTTATTTGGCTAACAGGCAACAGAAAGCACCTAAGGCTGCGTTCCAGCACATAATGAGTGCGCAATATAGCAACAATTAAGTTATTAAAATCCTACAATTAATTCTGAATCTTACTTGTCACCAGTGCATATATGCTAAGACTGGGGTAATATGGTTGTAATGTTAAATGCCAGTTCAAAATGCATTTTGAACCAGTGTGAGATTTATTTTTTGAGGCAGGTATAGAGGGAGTTGCATTAGACTATACAAGATCAAATAAAAGCATGATTCATCTTCTCTTGATCAGCAAGAGATAAAAATGATTTGAGTTTTGATACATTTCTGAGCTGAAGGAACCAAGACTGTACAACTGAATTTACATGCTCCTCGAAAGTCTAAAGTTTCTGGCCACAAGCATGATATGTGGTGACTGGTCACCAAGATCATGTAAGACATCATTTCTTGCTTTAGTCTGCCCATTTAAGACTATTTCAGTTTTGTTTTCATTTACGTGAAGATATCCAACAATTAATTGTTGATATCCAACAATTAATGTCTAATATTAAAGCAGTTAGGATCATTTTGTCTTATGGGTAGATATAACTGTGTGTCGTCAGCATAGCTGTGAAAGTCAACATTTATGCTTATGAATTATATGACCTAGTGGGAGCATGTAAAGGGAGAAGAGGATGGGGCCGACAACAAGAGGATGGGGCCGACAATAGAGCCTTGTGGTGCACCTTGTGAAGCTTGCTGTGGACAACGCAGATTCGCCCAATGTGACAGAGAGTGTCCTATTAGATGAATAGTATTTAAGGCAACTCATTGCTAAGACTGAGATATTTACCCACTTTTCAAGTTGCTTAATTGAAATAGCATGATCTATGGTGTCAAAGGCTGAACGTGTAGAAGGATTAAGACTGAGCATTCTCTTGCAGCTGCAGCCCTTTACAGATGACAGTTCCACTAGTGATATCAACAGATAAATGGGGAGAAGAGAAGTTTATTTTATGATATGCATCAGAAGACATTATTTTACAGAGTTGGCCCAACAAAAGCTTGTATCCAAGCGTGTTTAAATTTCTAGCTTTAGATAGTGTGCATGTATCAATAACAATCTGATGTGAGAAAGCAGAAATCACATAAGGGGTTAAAGCCGCGTTGCTAGAAGACTTCAGCATCGCGGTCTGCTGGAGTCCGTGTGGAAGAGTCTTTTGAGGACGAGGAGCTGCAAGTATCCAGACAGGAGGATGACCAGGCTTTGGGTCGCTGACCACCAGGTGACGTAGTTGAAGTTGGACAGGAGGAGGTAGTGATCCTTCCCTTTCCTCATGCGGGCAAAGTTGTAATGACGCCACATGTGGAAGATCTGATTCTGGAGCTTCTGCACACTCTCCTAAACCAGACATGGTACGTTGTTTAGTTTCATGTCAACATGCAATAGGCTACAGATGATAAGTGTAATATAATATACTGTCCTTTGAAAATAAGGAAGGACCTGAAATTTGACAAACTATTATAACATTATGATTAGATAAGAACGTGGAGTAAATCACACAGTTCTCCACAGACAACAGAGCATTACTCAATATATGAGGATGTGGAAATGCTGTCTACATATCTACAGTAATAATTTGAGCTGTAATCTAAACTTGATTCAACAATAAACTTTTTTTGAAGTTTAAAGAAAAGGGCTCCCATTTTTTTGTCAAAGCATAAATTATGAACATATGTTGTCATGTGCATTTTAAACTAAAGTTTGTCCCTGAAACATGTTGTTTATTTAAAAGCGAAAAATCTTTAGTTTCACAGATGAGTTCTGCTGTTCTTGCCCGTTTAGGTTGGTCCATTCAAAATACAAGTGTATGAGCTGAGGGATTTGAGTGAAGTGGTATCTTTAAGGCCAGCCACTAAACGAAGGAAGCTCATTTTTTCCACTTGTGTCCGTTATCTTTTTCTCATTCTACCCAAAGCTCATGATCATAGGTGAGGGTCGGAAAGTAGAAGGACTGGTAAATTGAGTGTTTCGCCTTGTGGCTCAACAAAACATTGAAACCCTACATGCTTTTTTGGTGTTCAGATGAGTACAAAATTACAGTAATACATAATCAATGATTTATAATTTACTTCTGGACTTTCTTTATTGTTTTAAATAGTATACGTTACACTCACGATTTGTATTGTGGCTGGTAGGTACATGCAGTCTGGACATTTATATGAATAGCACAAGAGTTAAATAGAATTACTGCCTTGCAGTTTTATGTCTCCTTTGGTCAAGTTGCAGTTACCATCCAAATCTGTCAAAAATGTCATCACTTCATAATTTATTCATGTGCCATAATCTTCAAAGTCATAAAAATAATTTATTCATTCCTCATAACATTACAACTCAACAAAAGAATTAGAAAAAGATTTGACAGTGACACCATTTCTTCTACATCTCGTTATACAGACGACATTCTATTGTTTTTTGATGAGTCAACTGTCCTTTAAAATGCCTCATATTTTAAAAGTTTTATGCTGAATGTACGGGAGGTTCTCACTCTACTGAACAAAGACAAATACCTCAATACCGGCCAAAGTGCTGTTGAGGACCTTCTCTCCTTCCTCCATCTCTCTTTTTGACTCCTCAAAGCCTTCGTAGATGACGCCAAAGTTCACAAAGACCCTAATGCCTCCAAACTGGTTGTTGTGGTTCCCAAGACACAACCGGTAAAAACCTGTTGGGAGGACACTGCAGTTATCTCAGTGACAATATATATAATAACTGGATATATAATGTGGGTTTCTGATGATCTCACCTGTCACCTCAGTCTGGAAGTTCATCTGACCAACGGCCTGGTTCTTAGAAACCACGAGATCGCCCTGAGGTGAGCTGACCGTCACAAATAGCCGGTGATCGTTGGCCATCCCTGTTACCCACTGTACCTGAGTTCACATATTATAAACAATCAACAAACCCCACGAGAAGAGCATCAGCTACTAACAAGTATTGTGTGTGTATCACAGCGTCGTTGTGGAAACGTATCCATAGACAGTTTTGAAAGGAGACAGCGTTTGAAACTTAGTTCGCTTTTTCTTGGCTTTCTACCAGGTGGCAACCTCTGTTCTCCAGAGTGAAGTCAATGCTTCATTTGTTAAAGCTGCATTCTCTCTCCTGTCCATCAACCTCTGGCTGATAGAAGTCTATGAGAAAATGACTCTACTTCTCTCTTGATTTATTCCCTCAGTAAACATTGTAAACATGAGTTTATGGTCTCAATCTCTAGTTTCAAGTCTTCTTCAATACAGCATGATTTTCTGACGTTGACTACGTCCACTTCTTATATACAGTCTATGGTTTCTACACTGCCTCATCTCTTTAGGAGGCTAGTGGCAGTTCCTGAGTCTATTAACTCCCATGAGAAAAGTGAACACAGATTATGACTGATTCTTTCGCTCCATAGTCATCAAAGAAAATGTTGTGCAGGTTTATGTTTGAGGACTGTCAACAACTCCAGAGGAAGTTAAAGTCAGCTTTGAGGAAGAGGAGAATTCAGTACAGAGAGGTGGGCCCAAGTCTTTGCTTTTGAATCTCCTCATGTATGAGCCCATATCTTCATTTCTGCAAAGTATGGGAAAGCTTTTGCACACATTGATTCTACGGTACACCGATAATGATCACATGTTTAAAAGTCAAACTGGATGACCTTGAAAGTCCGTGTGATAAGCCTGAGAACAAATGGTACCATGGATACATAACTTATTGTGCTTATAGTGCATCAGAATTTCAAAAAACATTAATCTCTGCGGACAAGATGAAACCAAATTGTGCAAGATGACGGTGATAACTCACCATGTACATCAGGTAGAAGCTCCCACTCTGGTGGGCAAAGTGCCAGAAACACTCCATCCCTGCAGCGGGAACCTCGATGGCAAAGTCATATTTGTCTGATCCCCTGAACAATCCTGCGTCCGCCTCATGGAGGATAGGTTCAGATTTTCTGCTCCAGACGCACTGAGAGCTCAACACCATGAGCAGAGTGTTCAACAGCATGACCGCGGTCACTGTGGAGGACGACCAAGGAGGCCGCTGCTTCCTGCTGTTGATTTTCAGATATCAGCTAGAAAATAATGATTAACCACATCTACAAACACTCACTTCAGAACATTTCATGAAACTGACTCAGTGATATTTAACAAAAACATAAATTTACAGGAGGTCAGGAACACTATTAATTAAACATCCTGTTTTATTTTTTTTACCTGCATTCACTTTTAAAGGAATAGTTAGTTAGCAGAAAAGATTGATACCACTCTCACACAAACCAGTATGCTTAGCATAAAAACTGTAAACAAAGGGAAAAATAAACCACTTATGAATTAATTAATTCATTTTATTTATATAGCACGTCTTATTCACAAGATGCAGCACATCAGAACATTACAATTATTCACACAGGCAGCAATGCAAATTTGCATTTATCTCATAGTTTAGCCTGTTAGCAACATTTCTCTTCATCTCTTTTATAATTTAGTTTATTATCAACATTTATCTTTATCTCTTTTATAATTTAGTTTATTATCAACATTTCTCTTCTTCTCTTTTATAATTTAGTTTATTATCAACATTTCTCGCCATATCTCTAATAATATAGTCTATTAACAATATTTCAGGTATATTAAACCAAAACAATCAATTTCCACACCTGGATTGAACTCTAGTTATCTCCAATCTAATTATTATCTGACCTCTAAAAGCAACGGCCCCATTTAATGTCACTTTATTAATGTTAAAGTTCTTGATTTAGTTGAATTTGCAAACATTTGTATTCAGTCTTTTTCTGTTGAACAGTGTCAAAAAACAGGTTAACAAGCCGCAGTAATTAAAAGTAGTAAACAATGAAACATGGAGGACGTTTTCATAGAATCACTCTGCAGCAGTGACCCTGAAGACGTGAAGTCGCGGTGCAGAAGTGACCTGATAACATCACTATAGATAAAAGTTCACCGGGCCTCATTCAGTCAACCACCAACTACAAAACTATTTAGAGAAACCAGTCAGGCAAGTCACAACGAAGGGAACATTCTGACACAGATTTGAAGGAGATGAACAAGGAAAAAACAAACATTAATACATTTAAAACCATAAAGAAACATGATCCACGATCACACGGTTCAATGAGAGCAGAAAGTTAAGAACAATAAAGCGTAATTTGTTTTGTGGATGACACAAAAGCAATAGCGAACAATGCAAAGTATAATTACTCAAGTTCTGTACTTCACATTTGAGATACTTGTACTTTACTTTGAGTATTTTCTTTAAAGGAAATACTGTACTTTTTACTGCACCACAGGCAAATATAAGATTTACAAACAAAACATATGTAACATATGATGCACCTCAAAAATGTATACAGCTTTTGAGCTGGAACGATTAAAGTAGATTAAACAATAGGAGGATTGACTTAAATTAGACTCATTGTCAATTATTTTGATTATTGTTAAAGTAATTATTCATGCAAAAGTACAACCATTTCACAGCAGCTTCTGGAAAGTGATAGTCTGGATGTTTTGATTTAAGTTGTATGAGGTAATACTCCATAGTTAGTTGTCTCGGCTCAAAGGCAGCAACAGAAATGGGACACTAGACGAGTTAAAAGTAATAAATAAACACATTTATTTAGAGTTAGTCATCACAACCCCGACACAACCAGTTCAGGCTCCTCCCCTCTGGGAGGCGCTACAGAGCACTGTACAACAAACTACCAGACACCAGAACAGCTTCTTTCCACAGGCCGTCACTCTGATGAACAATTAATCATTCATCCTCTGTCAGGAACAAATCAATGTGCAATAACCCAGTATATATATATATATATATATATATATCGGGTTATTGCACATTGATTTGTTCCTGACATCTGGTGAAAATTTCATGTCAATAGCACCTTTAGAAATATATTTACTGAGAAAAATGGTGACATGTTCAATACTTATTTTACCCGCTGTATATATATATATATATATATATATATATATATATATATATATATATATCCCACCTACTTCATGTATATAAAGTATCCTGTGACAATATTTCCATTTTTATTGAAGCATCATTGCACTTTTATCAATTCCATTTTCATTGTTTTTGTGTTTTATGTTTTATATGTACATTTATGTGTACATTGTAGTTAAATGTTTATGCTTACCTTTGTTCTTCTTTGTTGTCCATGAACAAAAAAGTTTGTCTATATTTGTGTATGTACGTCGAGGGCAGTAGAAAGGGGTCAAATTCCTTGTATGCATAAACACATACATGGTTAATAAAGCCGACAAAACTTCTTGTACTTTACTGGAAGGATGAAAGACGACTCGTGGCTGAGCATGATGGGAAACGCCTGACTGTCGCCAGACCTTTAATCTAAAAACATATCATGTGTGGTTGATAATAACAAAGCTTATTAATATAACACATCTAAATGAGTAGCAAAGTGTTTCACAGGCAGACAAAAAAAAAGGAACAAAGGATAGCAAATAATATGACATTGATATACATTTACAAACTCATATGAATGAACGAGGTCTGCAAACTACAAGTAGCCTACAGATCTGAACAGGAAGCAACTGTTTCTGTGACTTTCTGTTTCTTCTTTGAAAACTGTCTGACTTGACGATGGATTTTTTTGACAAGGTTAATCAAAACTGTGTTCTTTAAAACTAGTCAAAGTGACAGAATAACACAAACAAACTCAGCGATCCATCCAGCGACTCCTTCGTTCTGCCAGTAAAATCACAGTTTTTGTCAATGGAGTCTGGTGAGGAGGGGTGGAGCATAGATGACGGCTACAGTTCCCCGTCAGAGTCTGTTGTGTTCGGACCAATTACAGTCAGAGAGACACAAAAACAGCAACAATCAGCTGCTGTGAACTTTTTTTCTTTACACCAATAACAACAAAACATCACAAACTGCTCACATGATCATCTCACAGTCCGGTTTATTGATGCTGCGTGAAGAAATACAAGTACACAAAACACGATACACAGATTTAGATTTCCACACAGGTCTGTCGTTTCTGTCAGCAGCGGGGTTTCTCCTCCTCGGCGCCGCTCTGGGTGATGAAGAGTCTCTTGAGGAAGAGGAGCTGCAGGTATCCGGAGGTGACGATGAGGAGGCTGAGGGCGATGGACCAGTGGGTGATGTACCGCGAGTTGGACTGCAGCAGGAAGGCGTCGACGCTCTTCCTCATGCGGCCGAAGTTGTAGTAGCGGAACATGTGGAAGACGTGGTTCTCCACTTTGTGAGTCGCATCCTGCAAAAGAAATACCACAAGTTTTACTGCTACTGTCAATATCATTAGGAATACTACTTACTGAGGCCATTACTACTTCACTCACTACTACTAGTACTTTTGCCATCCTTACTACTACTGTTAAAAACAAATGTACAGTTAATAAAAAATAGTGCCACCTTCACTGATACTGTAATTACAGTGACATAATGCAGTACCACTACTATAGTAGTAATAGTACCACCACCACCACGACTACTACCATTACTGTACCACTTTTACTTTCAGCTGATACTAATAACTACTATTACTACTTGACTTTATACTTCTGCTCCACTACATTTATCTGACTGCTTTAGTTACCTTATATATTAAGATATTTACAAACATGCAAAGAGTTTATAAAATAGTATGTATTTTTTTATAAACAGTTAATACAAGTACAGCTGAAACGTAAATGAATCTCCCGCCTATTTTGATTGTCAACTCCACAAGGAGATAATGAGATTGGTCATGTGTGTGCGTGATAGCGTGTGCACCTTTGTGTCTGTCCACAGCTAATCTCTCATGTTGCTGCAGCAAACTGAGAGATATACATATTTTGCATGATCAAGGTCCCAAAACACCTTTTACTTATTATTATAAGTATATATATAAGTTACATATAATGCTATGACACAACTCATAAAGATCCAACGTTGTTAAAACTGATATTTGGGTGGGAAAGTATCAGACGCTCATGTAGTCCATGTAGAAAATACACACAGAGTACGTATTCAGAGACCTTAAACAAGCCATGAGGATCACAACTATACAATCTAAAAAACATTTCTCTGTTTTAAAATGTCCATGTGAATGATATCAGCCTAGCAACGTATTTCCATTGAAACACACTTAAAAACTGAGCATTTCAGACACACAGTGTGGTATTAGTACTTTAACTGAAGTAACGAATCTGAATACTGTGTGTGTGTGTGTGTGTGTGTGTGTGTGTGTGTGTGTGTGTGTGTGTGTGTGTGTGTGTGTGTGTGTGTACCTCTATGAAGCTCAGTGTGTTGTTCAGGTCTTTGCTGGCTTCCTCTTTCTTCTTCTTCTCCTCCTCTTGGCGCTTGGCGGGGTCCTGGTAGCCGTCGTAGTAAACGCCGAAGCTGAGGAACACCTGCATGGTGCCGAAGTGGTTGTGGAAGTTGCTGAAACACATCTGATAGAAACCTGGAGAGAGACAGAAAATACACACATTATGTATTATTATAGAGGAGACACATCAATGGGACAATTTACCAATACCACAGTATAACAAGTACTCATCACTTTAATGTTGCAGCTGGTAAAGGTGGAGCTCATTTGGTTGACTTTATATACTGATGGGTAGCTTGTGAATTTCAATATCAATAAAGTTTTATCTTTATCCATAAAAATTCATCACAACATATTTGTTGATTATATTTTGTATTATTTATCTGTATCTGCTAAGTAACCAAAAGTCATAAGTTTTGTTGAGGAAAAACTACAATATTTCCACAACGTTTTTCTCTCACACTTAAATTAATTTAACAAACAGTGAAGCTTCATTCAAAGGAAGTGAGAAAATAAAACTAAGGCATTTTGTGACAGACAGACAGAGAGAGAGACAGAGAGAAGAACAGACGGACAGACAGACAGACGGGAAAAAAACAGACAGAGAGACAGAAAGATGAACGGACAGACAGACAGACAAACAGACAGACAGACAGACAGACAGACAGACAGACAGACAGACAGACAGACAGCTACCTGTTTCCTCGGCCTGAAAGTTGATCTGACCCTTGGCGTCATCCACAGTCGACACTAGTAGACCGCCTGGTGCGTTTACGTTGACAGACAGGTGTCTGTCATGGCCGACTCCCGTCACCCACTGGACCTAAAGACAGACAGACAGACAGACAGACAGACAGACAGACAGACAGACAGACAGACAGACAGAGAGACAGACACATGTTGGGTGGATGACGTTAAGAACTGTTATTCTGTCCTAACTGTATACACACACACACACACACACACACACACACACACACCACACACACACACACACACACACACACACACACACACACACACACACACACACACACACACACTCTAGTGGAAATGTGTCATGAAATTAAATGATGAAAACATACATTTTGCACACTTCTTTAGGACAAAATGTAAATTTTGCACATAACATATCTCTCATTATATCATGATTTTCTGAAAACATTCGTGCCCCCAAGCTGATGAACCATTTAGATATCGACGACCCCATGACCTTTAGGTGCCTCGTTATGTTCAAATGACATTTTTACGTTTTAAAGTTATTTCCTTTGAAGTGTTTCCAGCGTTGCTTTTTGTCCGTGCTCTCCTCGTTAGATATTTTGGAATAGATACTTAATCTTTTAAGGAAACCACATTCAGGGTCTTTAAAGCTAAAATTAAACATCACAAGAGTCAGCTCCTGTTGAGGCCTCGTGGTTCTTCTCACCATGAAGCTCAGGTAGAATCTCTCTCCGCGGTGAGCAAAGTGCCAGAAACACTCTAACCCCCCGGCAGGAAGCACCACGGAGAAGTCGTACTGGTCGGTGCCCCAGAACAGCTCCTGGTCCGACATGTTGGGGTGGGGGTTTGTCAGCGGTCCGCCGCAAACCGGACCCCAAAACACAAAGACCAGAACCAAGAAGGGGATCCTGAACGACATGTCTGGAAACACGAGGAGCTCTTCTCTACATGAAGCGGTGGCCGTCTGTGTGCAGAGATCTGAAATGATTAACTGGAACCAACGCGGCGCCTCATCGTGGGAAAGCTGGGCTGCGTTCACAGATGGAGTCACAGATGTTCACTCTGTCATACTGGGAAAAACTGAGTGAGTGAATTTTTTTATTGGACACATTTTTTTCTCAGTCTGATGGTGAAGAAGAAGAAGAACAAACTGGAATTTTTTCTAGACTACTTAAAAGAGATTCCAGCAGTTGCCATAGAGATCTGAAGTATTAAGTACTGAAACTGAGAAATCAGTCAGAATTTCTACACTTCCTGTTTCCTCAACTGGAAGTCAATGTGTTTTCTGAATGTGTTTTGTTTAGATGTCTGAAATCCGGTCTGTGTTTAACACAAGCTGAAGATATTTTAACATTTTGTTGTACGGTATAAAATAGGTCAGTTCTTAAAGAAAGGTGGCGACTAAACGCCCTAAATATGAATGTAGCACAACCTTCCTCTCTGAAATACAGGGAAGTAGAATACTTTAGTTACTTCACAGTAAAATAAGTAAAAAAACATAAATGAAAAGCATCTAAAATATGATGCATTTTTATAGATTAAACTACCCAATAGTATAAAAAATTGAAGATGAAAAATAAAGTATTTTTCCTATCAACAACCCCATGATTGGTACAAAAAAAACGTCACCTTATTATGTTCTCTTTTTTTGTCAGAACCCATTGATTTCACAAATGTTTTCTTATCTTACATAAAAGATCATTTCATGAGTGGTTGAGAGGAAAAAAAACCCAGCTTGTTTTCACAGGACCATAAAAGGTGAAAGACAATACTATAATCAAATTGAAACAATTTAAATTAAGCGTAATTATAATGATTGGATTGTAAAAACAACATCACTATTGGTCCACTGATCCATTAAGACTGTCACTAACACACCTGAGATTATGGACAGGAAGGAACAGAGGGATTTTTCTTATCGTAAGACTGAACAACTATATGGTTTCTCCCGTGAGGACAGTCGAGTGTAGTCTCAGATCTCCCTTTTGTTACAAATCTTTTACTACAAAATGAACAACCAAATGGTTTCTCCCGCTTAGATTCCAGTGTGTTTCTGCACATGTCCCTTGATTCAGTGAGAGCAGGTCACAATGCTCTACATGGGTGCTTGGCTATCGGTATACAGTGAATTGCACAGCTGATAATGCTAGCTAGCAAACGTGATTTTAAAAATGCATTTGTCCTGCAAACTCCTCCAATGACGGACAAGCCATACAAACAAACTAGCAGTGAGAGACTGTTGGTGCTTTGTTTGTGTCCCCGTTTACAGAGCCAGGTTGGTGTATGAACGCAAGGTTTTCTTCCAGAGCAAACACACAACGGACAGCTAGCGGAGGTTGGCCGAATGTCACTTGCAGGCTGCACCTTGGAAGTGCATGTTTAACTCTACTGATGTAGATATGTCACTCCTAAATACTGTTGTCTAGTTTAATCTACATCAATGCATCATGTTCTATAACATCATCATGTTCTATAAGATCATCATGTTCTATAAGACCATCATGTTCTATAAGATCATCATGTTCTATAAGATCATCATGTTCTATAAGACCATCATGTTCTATAAGATCATCATGTTCTATAAGATCATCATGTTCTATAAGACCATCATGTTCTATAACATCATCATGTTCTATAACATCATCATGTTCTATAAGATCATCATGTTTGTAGCGTCTCTGTCCTGTGAGAACCTCGTATCTCTAAAAAGAACAAACAGCCTGTTTTCAGCTTTGTGACGATGCATTTTCCAGCTGATCCAAGAGGCTTTTTAAAGAGTTTATTTATCTGAAGAAGTAGGAGGATTTTCTCAACACAGAAAGGAAACACTTCATCCTTCAGTTCATCACAAACATTCAACATCAACACATCTGGAGATACGTGGTTTTACCTGGACAGGAAGGGGATGAAAAACTGTCATCTGAGAAGAAACTAAAGCCGTCAGACAAATGTAGTAAAAAACACAATATTTACCTCTGAGATTAATAAGAAGTGCAATAAGTACATTTAAAATGACAATCCTTAAATACATGTACTAGGGACCACTGCTTGTAACAGTGACATGAAGTTCAGCAAAAAACTAAATCAGCTATTAAAACATTGAGAACGGACATTTTCTATGTTACTTTATTCAGTTTTCAGTTTGCCTGTTTATGTTTCATTTGAAATGTTACTGTTTATTTGTGGTAATGTATTTCTAATTGATAAATATACATTAATATATATTAGCTTCTCCTACAGTTATGTTGTATAATCATAATAAACATACAGGTAAATAGACTATATTTTGGTATAAATGTTGTTTAGTCGTAATTAAATGTTTCATTGTTTTCCTCTGATGTAAAATCTAAATCTGTAAAGCGACCAGCAGAACTACAGATGTCACCATCCCTCCCTAAATACTCAACATTTATGTGACAACTTTAGTTACTACTACTTTGTACTTAAAACATATAGAGAGCTTCTAAAACATGATGCATTTTTTTTTTAATTTGAACAACCCAAAAGTAAATAAAATTGAGCTGGAAAGCAGAAAAATATCCTCTTAATGGTTCCACACATTGTGTTTTCCTGTTCCAATGTTTTGGTGGTTGGAGGTTTGTTCACAAAGCTTCTGTAGTAAACCTGCAGACCAGTCTTAAGATGCCCATTCTTAAAAATGCAACGGGGAAAAATCAGAGTTTGTCTTAAGGTTTGTGATTTGACCAAATAAACCCCCGCTGGGAGTCAACACCGACACCACGCTGCTGGAGACCCAGGACGTATAGCTGGACCCGCTGGAGGGAAGGGAGGCACTGGAGAACCAGAACCAGGACTGAGCGGGTCAGACTGTCAGACCCTGCTGCAGTAAAATGAGAGGATTTCTAAAGGGACTCTGGTGCTCAGAAACACTACCACTTACGTCCACAGGGACCGCCAGAATCAACACTAAATGAAAGTCCCTCGTAGTAGCTTTGAGTCTGACAGTTTGTAGCTGATCAGTGTTGAACCAGGTCTACTTCAGTCCTCCTTGAAAAAAAGTGTCTGAACAAGAATCTCTGCAGCTTCATTTTTTCTGCTCATTCACTTTTGATGTTTGGCAAAACAGAGTCGTGTAAATCTTTTTTGCTAACGCTACAACTAAATGGTTTCTCCAGTGTGGAGAGCCAGGTGCCGTCTCAGATTACTATGCTGTGTAAATCTTTTACTACAAAATGAACAACTGAATGGTTTCTCCCCAGTGTGGACAGCCAAGTGTTGTCTCAGGTGTTCCTTTTGAGTGAATCTTTTACTACAAACTGAACAACTGAATGGTTTCTCCCCTGTGTGGACTTTCAAGTGTCGTCTCAGATTTCCGTGTATTGCGAATCTTTTGCTGCAAACTGGACAACAAAATGGTTTCTCCCCAGTATGGATTCTCATGTGTATGACCAATTTGCTGCTGGAACCGAATCTTGTTTTACAAACTGAGCAGCTGAAATGGTTTCCATCTGAATGAAGTCTCATGTGAGTCATTAAGGAGGACTTCCGGGAAAATCTTTTGCCGCAAACTGAACAGCTACACGGTTTCTGCCCGGCGTGGATTCTCATGTGTTGAGACAAATTGCCGCTGGTACCGAAACTTGTTCTACAAACTGAGCAGCTGAAACGTTTGCTACTTGATTTTTTCCCAGTATGACATTTAATATCACAAACGGGTACTTTGTTGTTCTTTAGAGGGTTTGAACCTGACCCAGGTTCCTTAGTCTCCTCCCAATCACTGCCGACAACCGTCTCAGGTTCAGAGGATTGAGCGGCTGGTTCCTCGTCTTCCTCACTCTTCACAGGGACAGAAGTGAAAGGGAACTCGTCATCAGCCTCCTCCAGGCCTTGAAGCTGCTCTCCCTCCTGACTGCTCCAGAGTTCCTCCTGTTCCTCTTTAATGAGAGGAGGCTCTGGGTCCTCCTGGTCCAGACTGGAGCTCCACTCCTGCTGCTCAGCACTAGACTCTTCTGTAACCACCAACAGCTGCTGGACGTCTGTGGAGAACAATGAAATACACGCACACATATTAGAAAACTGTGCTTTCATATCAGCAGGGTTTAGCATTTCGTTTGACATAAATTGTGATATGTTTTATCATAGTTTATCATACTCAATGTGCATTAGCTGATCCTCCATGCACATAAGTGAAATACGTATGAACAAATATCTATTCAAAGCCAAATGTGTCTACTAGGGTTACAATTACAGATTCATTCTTATGATCAATAACCTTGCTGGTCATCTTTAAATTGCTTTCTTTGTCCAGTGTACAGCTCAAAACTCATCGATATTCTGTTTATGATGGAAAACAGAGAATGATTCATGAAGTTGGGACCAGAGATTGTCTGGGACAAGTATGATGAGGTCCCTTTAAAAATGAACTTTTATGCATTAATGCACCTGTTATTTTTATAGAAAGAAGGTCCGCTATTGTTAAAAAGGCCATATTTGTCAGTAATTAATGTCAACAGAGGGAACATCTGTTTGTTTAAAGTCACTTAAAACTGCTAATTTTAGATCTATTTAATCTATTCCTTAAATCTTAAATCTATTCCTGTAAGTACAAGTGAATATATACTTTAAGATTTTCACTTAAGAATTGTCTGTTAAGTCTCTATCGGAGTGATAGAGGGCCACTGATGAAAGTATTGCAATATTTATACATTTGCAGTATTTCAAACAGGGCGTCTAAGGTCACATTCCTGGAAAACAAATCTGTCTCAGTGGAGAGCAGGGTCGTCCTCCAATCAGAGGGTCGGCGGTTTGATCCCCGGCTCCAGCAGTCCATGTCGATGTGTCCTTGGTCAAGACACTTACTATAATAATTGCTGCTGTTATTATAAGTATTCTTAACTTTTCCTTTGTTACTCTGCTTACTACTCTTATTATACGAATCATTTATGTCATGTACATTGAATGTGTTGTGTCTCTGTTATGCTGTTCATTCTGTACACACGACATCTATTGACTTCTGTCCATCCTGGAGAAGGGTCTAAGGACAGAGGATGTGAGGGTGTAAGGACACAGGATGTGAGGGTGTAAGGACAGAGGATGTGAGGGTCTAAGGACAGAGGAGGTGAGGGTGTAAGGACAGAGGATGTGAGGGTGTAAGGACAGAGGATGTGAGGGTAAGGACAGAGGATGTGAGGGTAAGGACAGAGGATGTGAGGGTGTAAGGACAGAGGATGTGAGGGTGTAAGGACAGAGGAGGGTGTAAGGAGAGGGTGTAAGGACAGAGGATGTGAGGGTCTAAGGACAGAGGATGTGAGGGTGTAAGGACAGAGGATGTGAGGGTGTAAGGACAGAGGATGTGAGGGTGTAAGGACAGAGGATGTGTGATGTGAGGGTGTAAGGACAGAGGATGTGAGGGTGTGAGGGTAAGGACAGAGGATGTGAGGGTCTAAGGACAGAGGATGTGAGGGTGTAAGGACAGAGGATGTGAGGGTCTAAGGACAGAGGAAGGAATAAATAAAATAAATGTGCACACATGTACGTAACAAACAAAGAGGATGTGACAAATCTATAAATAAGGACAGAGGATGTGAGGGTGTAAGGACAGAGGATGTGAGGGTGAATAAATAAAATAAGGACAGATGTATACAAACAAATCTATAAATAAATATGCACACATGTATGTTTACAAACAAATCTATAAATAAAATATGCACACATGTATGTTTACAAACAAATCTATAAATAAAATAGCACACATGTATGTATACAAACAAATCTATAAATAAAATATGCACACATGTATGTTTACAAACAAATCTATAAATAACATATGCATTCATGTATGTTTACAAACAAATCTATAAATAACATATGCACACATGTATGTATACAAACAAATCTATAAATGTATACAAACAAATCTATAAATAACATATGCACACATGTATGTATACAAACAGATCTATGAATAACATGTGCACACACACAGTAATCCCATATGAAGTGCATACTGAGTAGATGCTCCATTCATAAACATGCCTCACAGACCTGCAGTGTGTAACTGGACTTCCGGGTTGTAGACAGCATGCAGCAGCTTCTTCTGCCTCAGGTTCTCCTCTGAACTGAGCTCTAGGTTCCTCTCATACTCTGCTATGGTTCTCTCAAACACCTCACAGATCTCCTCAGCGGCCGCAGAGAGCCGCCTGCTGATGAAACACCTCAGCATCTCCACTTTAGACATGTTTAAACCCAAACAAAGAGCCTTTTTCCTCCAGAAAAACCCTCAGGACCACATCCAGCTGCCCGATCCGCTCTGCGCATGCGCGTACGTATTCCTTGGATTTTACGGTCATCCCGAAATCCTGGCATGGATCACCGGGATCGGCCCCGAACACGCGTTAAACAGTCCGCGAGTGTCGGTCCGGTCCACGCAGGTCTGATCCAGTCCGGTTCTTTATCAGTCACAACAAACTATAACTCAAAGCAAATAAGAATAAAGATATTCTACGCATGCGCAGAACGGATCTGGCACTGACAGCCCTCCTTCAAAATAAAATAATTAATTCATTTATTTACAGGCCATGTATTTATGTATTAGAGACATTCAGATGTATTTAAACACTCTTAAATAATTGTTTAGTGTATTTATAGTAAATGTTTCTTCATTTTTGTACTTGCTTTAAAAAAACACTTATTTTGTTTATGTTGCAACAATACAATGAAAACCTACTTGTCAAATAAACAGGGTTTTTATTCTGATGTGAGCAGCAGTTTGATCCCAGTGGGTTTAATCTTCTACAGCGGTTGTGTTTCAGGACTTTTACATTTACTTTTCACAAATGTTTGCTTTTTTTGGGGTGAATTTGGATATTTATTTACCTCTTGGGCCTCGAAAATGAACTAATTTAAATGCAACCCTGACGTTTCCCAAGTTTAGAGGAGAAACTTATCTTTGGTGGAACTGCCAACAACTCAGACACACGACAGAAAGACTTGGAGCCACTGGTTAATTGTTAATAATGTATTGGGATTACATTTTTCACGCTGTTTGTCTGTATAACTATAGACGTCAGGTGAATGTAGAACAGTCTTTCCCTCTTAAATATCATGTAGTACAAATGTACAGAAGGAACAATTTAAAATTGATCAAAAAAAGATTTTTGCATTAAAAATATGTGATTTTTTTATTATATGATGCATTTTTCAACGTACAAACTCCCTTTATCGTTCTAAACATAGTGTGTGCCCAGAGTGATACGTCTTGGTAGTCAAAAAATGACATCGACTAACATCTCTCACAAGCATCTCTGCAGCTTCATTTACTTCAGTTTCTCTGACCAACACACTTGTGAACAAATCTTCTGTTGCGAACAGAACAACTAAATGGTTTCTCCCCCGTGTGGACGATGAGTTGTCCTCTCAGATGTGTCTTCCTTGCAAAGCTTTTGCCACAAACAGAACAACTAAAGGGTTTCTCCACCGTGTGGATCCTTCTTTGTGCTGTTAGAACGTTAAAAGTGTTTTACAAAGAAAGCAGCTGGAACGTTTCCCTTCTGAATGAACGCTCATGTGAGTTGTTAAGGAGTTCTTCACAGGGAATCTTTTACTACAAACAGAGCAACCTAATGGTTTCTCTCCTGTTTCCTCCAAAGTTTCTCATTTGGCACATTCAGAGCAGCTCATTGATGATTTTAAAGGTACTTCATTGTTTATTAGGGGAAGTAAACTTGACGGAGGTTCCTTCGTCTCCTAGAATCACTGCTGACAACCGTCTCAGTTTGTAAAGTCGCCCCAGGAGTAGTTGGTTCCTCGTCTTCCTCACTCTTCACAGGGACAGAAGTGAAAGGGAACTCGTCATCAGCCTCCTCCAGGCCTTGAAGCTGCTCTTCCTCCTGACTGCTCCAGAGTTCCTCCTGTTCCTCTTTAGTGAGAGGAGGCTCTGGGTCCTCCTGGTCCAGACTGGAGCTCCACTCCTGTGAGATTGTGTAGTTCGGTCACTTTCGAACAACGCAATCTCACTCCCAACTCATCATACACCTGGACGCGTCAGTTTCCACGTGTTACATGACAGCCATCTTTTTGGAAACAAATTTCCATCTTCCTCGTGTCGTGCCGTCTCTTAGTCGAGAGTCAGCTAATAGGTCATTTTGGTTGGTTTTTTTGCCCTTCTTATTTCCAAGAAACTTATGAGCACATGTCTGATAAACACAAGATTTAAAGTGGTGCTTTTTGGGTGATTCTTTGTGAAGAAACTTTACAGATCAGACGATTAAATCATCAAAATCGTATGTTAGTCGAATAAGAATTTCTCTGATCAAGGACGCACAAGGACCCTGTACCTTCGCTACACTTTAGCAACAGGATGGGCCAAGCTAGCTGGTTAGCATGCTCATCTCATTAGATATCTCTGCAAACACATTATATACGTCAATACTGTAAATCTTCATGTTTTAAATGTTTTAAACTAAACTTCTGTCCAGATCTTCCTCATTACACCTTTAAGTAAAAGAAAAAAGTTTGATTGAAAGAGAAATTTGTGATTGAAAACATCCAAAGAGTTCAAAAGTAATCATTCAAAAATATTGTAAGGAAGGAAAATGAACGGTGTTTTGATATTTTTTTAGCATGCTTTTAATTTTAGAACATGATTTCTTAAAGGTTCCTGTGGAGTTTTAGACCGTCAGTAGCGTCATGTGGGTCCCTGTTTCGTTGATCTCGAGTACCAGGATGTAGATGATCCACATTCCTCCCCGATACTTCAATAACACTTTTATGAGGAAATAAATAAATGATTTTGGTGTTTTAGTGAGAATCACTGAATGTAAACACAACTACTGTTTGGTTAGAAGAAAACTCCACAGGGCTTTTAAAATATATGATATCAATAAATCAAGACAAAGGAAGAGTCATTATTATAATCGTGTGATAATAATCATTTTATGTTGATAAAGACAAGAAAACATCAGAGTCGTGATAATCAATCGGAGAAGTTCCAGCATCTTAATGAGAAAAATAAAAACACTGAGACTCTTGAGTCTGAATCTGTTCTCAGAGCCTCCTCTCATCCTGGAGGTCGGGTTGGACTCATGAAACGCCTCCTCTGAGGTTGGTTTGATTGACGGCCGGTCAGACGGAGAACTCCGCCCCGCCCTTCCAGGTGCGTCTGGGGAGAAGGGTTGGTAGTTTGAGTCCAGCGAAGGGGCTGATCCACAGCAGCGAGGGCAGACCTCCGAACACCGAGCGCAGCCCCGCCCAGCGAGTCTGACGCTCCCACGTCGGCTTCTCGTTCTTCAGACGCTCGATCTCCTGCAGACGGATACACACAGATATACACAACCTCGTTACACACAGATATACACAACCTCGTTACACACACATATACACAACCTCGTTACACACAAATACACACAACCTCGTTACACACAAATACACACAACCTCGTTACACACACATATACACAACCTCGTTACACACAAATACACACAACCTCGTTAAACAGATACACAACCTCGTTACACATACAAATACACACAACCTCAGTACACACAGATATACACAACCTCGTTACACACAAATACACACAACCTCGTTAAACAGATACACAACCTCGTTACACATACAAATACACACAACCTCGTTACACAAACAGACACACAACCTCGTTACACACAAATATACACAACCTCGTTACACAAACAGACACACTACCTTGTTACAAAAAGATACACAACCTCCTTACACACACAAACACACACAGATACACAACCTGGTGACACACACAGACACACATCCTCGGTACACAAACAGATACACAACCTCCTTACACACACAAACACACACAGATACACAACCTTGTTACACAAACGGAACCCAAACCTCCTTACACACACACACAACCTCCTTACAAACACACACCGCCCTCACCGTCTCGTCGTTGCAGATGGAGTGGAGCTGAGTGCTGAACATTACAGCTGTGAAGGTGAAGAAGAGGAGGGCCTCCATGCAGAGGAAGATCATCAGCATCATCGTCACCGGGGGGGAGAAATCACTGCACTCTGGACACAGAAACACATCACGTGAGCTACAGCTAGCCGCTGTCGCAACACATCTCTGATTCAGTGAAGAGGGAGACTATGGATTGAAAACCCTGGACAAGAACTAGAAAAAGAAATCAAATGTAGTTTGAATGTTGAGCAGTCTGTCGGACTCACCTCTCCACTGGACTCTGATGCAGGTGACGAACTGGTATCCACAGAGAGCCAGAGCGTGACTGGAGATCATAGCGATGTACATCTGTGGACAGAAGAAACACAACCAGGCCTCTTCACTCTGTTGGTGCTTTAAGTTTAGATGCAAATGGAGTGAAAGTGAAGTACAACGTAAAATATCTTCTCTGTGCTTTCATTTAATCTCAGCTCTAAACACTTTTTCTACGAACGAAACGGCTCTAAACACGACGTCTAAACTATTCACACACAGATTTGTCACCGTTGTTGTTTCCTCAATCTGCAGACGAAGACCGGGTGGTTCCCAACATTAAGAAAAGGACAATATGTCACTTAAACATGCAACAATATATATATATTTTGTTATTAAAAACAAACCTTTAGTACTGGGAGAGAACATTGTTGGAAGAATGTCAATAGATTCTTTATCACCCCCCAAATCAAAAGCAAATATCTGGGAATGTGGGGCAGTGAATGTAGATCATTCCCATGTATTTTGGTTATGTATTATGTCCTAAAATTGTACAGTTTTGGGGAAATGTCCATATGGTTATTGTCAAAATTCTTTGCTTTACTTTGGTAATATGACTGGAGACATTGTGTTAAGAGGAGACAGGCATCTGCTGAAAATCTTTCTTGTAAGAAGGCGATCACGAAGAGATGGGACGAGGAAGAACCACCATCACAAGATGGTTGGCTGTTAATTGTGAATGAAATATATGATATGGAACTGGGAGAACTGGGAGAACTGGGAGAAATGGACAATGTTTACATCTCAACGATAAGACAGGATAAAAAAAACTTGTAACTTGGTGCACGCGATCACGTAACTGTGACAAATAGTTTCCTGATAAAAACACTATTTACATGTCTAGAGATTTTACAAAGGACAACTCATTAAATGCTTTAGAAACAGGAAGTGTAAAGTCAATATTTTGCAGCCAAATCAAATCGTTTATGCCGGTTACACCTACAGTAAATGGGCATCTCTCTCTGAGTGATACTTGTTGTCTTTTTGATTCTTAACAGTTTCTTTTTTTCGTAAGTCTTCTGCCGTTTCAGAGGATTAACCCCCCCGGTGTCATGTTTCCATAGCTACCAAGAGACCCGAGACTCCCACTGAGTCATTCCTCCGGGAACAAATACAGATCGTCTCGTTTCCCACTGACGACAAAAGCCAGATGTTTGTTGGTGTTTTATCCAGTGAGAAAGGGACTTAATTCTCTTCCTCTTGTTTCACTTCATAACAAAACAAAATGATCTCTAGTTTTCTTTAAATCCTTAACGTGTGTGGAGGTCTGATTGGTCCGACAGTGAATGAACTTACAGTGAAGAGGACGAAGAAGCGCTGGTTTTTCTCCCCAACACAGTTGTTGACCCAGGGACAGTGGTGGTCCATCTTACGGATGCAGCGCTTACAGATACTGTAGAAGAAGAAGAAGAAGAAGAAGAAGAAGAAGAAGAAGAAGAAGAAGAAGAAGAAGAGAACATGACAGGGTTACCACCGAGCTAAATGAGCTTTTGATTCAGACCTTCAAAGTCAAAATCAGGATCACAGATTCTCACAGTTTCTTTTTCTTGCCCCGCCCCCATCCTTAATTAAATTCTTCCGTTCAATAAAAACATTTCAGAGATCCACAATGACATTTCTTCCCAGGAGACAGAATCCAAATGTAAATGTAAATGACAGCTTTCAAGGCATAAAAACAATTATCTGTCCATCTTTACGAGTCAAGACAATGGCACAGAAGTCAGCGCTGAAAAAAAAACAAGATGTTTAAATCAAAAAGCCAATCGTGACCTTAAAATGAAACTAAAATTAGGTTGTGGATTTTGGAGAATCCTGAAAAGTTCATCTCTGCTTCATAGCAGGAACATTTTAATTAATCTTCTTTCTTCTTACATTTAACAAAAAAGCCTTCTTGACCTTTGATGTCATGGAAGTCCAAATAAATGGATGAAATCTTCACAGCTCTGTGATATGAATGAAAGCTACAGATACAGTTAGAAGGTGGACCTTCAGTTAGGAATTGTTTTGTCAAACTTCACTAAAGGAATTTATTTTATTCACTAAATGTAAAGTATGTAATTTCTTCATGAACAGAAAAGATTTGTTTGTCTTTTCTTCAAACCAGAAGATAAACTAGCAGCACAAATACATGATATTAATAGAAATAGATCTGCAGCTCCAAAAATCTTTTAAGCTTCTTCTTTCTCTGAGTTTGAATTTTTAGTGTCGTGTTTGAACAGACGAACAGTAAAAACCTCCCAAATCAATCAGTGAAACGTTGAGGCCGTCTGACCTGCAGTGATGAGCTCTCTCCGGTTTGATGCTGCAGCATTTTGGACATTTGTAGATGACCTCTCCGGGCTTCAGCTGCAGACTCTCCATGTACTTCTTAGTGGCGTTTCCTTTAGGAACGGCTCCCTGAGGAGAGGACGGAGGAAACGCGATGAAAACATTTGATTTTTTATCGGTTAAACCAGAACCAGACGGGCTGGTTGTCCCCTCAGCTTCCTCACCGGGTCGGTCAGCATGGTGCGGAGGTGCGAGGCCAGCGCCAGCACGGCCAGGCTGTTGAACGCCACCCCGTTGACCACGGCGTACCAGAAGCTCCGGGAGGGCAGCAGCATGACGAAGGTGACCACGAAGTCAGCGAAGAAGACCAGGAACCAGGTGATGAAGGCGCACACCATGCCGCAGCAGTCCTGGATGAACCAGAGGCGTCGCTCGGCTTCGCTGCGGGAACTCCTCTCCGCCGTTGTTGACTCCGCCTCCGTTTCCTCCTCCCCGTCCAGCAGGAGGCGCTGCTGCTCCACGTCCCTCTGCCTGTGGCCCGAGGACATTCTGCCCTGATGGAAAGCAGGTTAAAGTCAGTTTGTACTGATATTTATTACCAGCTGAGTATATTTTGTGACTTAGAGGTGATTCATGTATCCAATGTATTGTTCTTTGTGAGCAGCTACACATAAATAATATGTAAAATATTAATGTTGTCATGATGGGAGAGTTGTTGAAGCAGCAGAGTGTGTGTTTGTTTTAGATTGTTCTGGATGTAGTGCACTCTGAAAAGAGTAAATGTAAGTTTTGTTTTGGATCAAGTTACCTTTTTTATTAAATCCTTTTTACACTTAAAAAAGCTACCAAACAGCTGATGTTCTGTACAGTTAAAATATGATTCGTGCCTCTAATTTATTCTGTATTTAGACAAGTATCAGAGGAAAATATAAGTATTTCATTGACATTACAGTGACGCTAAATCTCCAGGCTGAATCAGTGAAGATGGATCTTTACTTACTTAAAAGTGCCTCTACTTTATAGCATTATCTCCTCTCCTCCAGCTGCTCCATGGAGTCTCTTCACATCCAGTCACATCGCTGCAGACGGCAGAGAGAAAGGTTAAAGCAGTAGAACAAGAAGTATTCAAAACGTTTACTTAACTAAAAGTACTAATACAACATATATGTAATACTCCGAGTCCTGCATTCAAAACATCACTGAAATAAAAACATGCTTGTATTGAAATGTTTCCAGTCAGTGTTTAACTATTATACAATGTCATCTGAGAAGAAACTACAGCTGTCAGACAAATGTAGTAAAAAGTACAACATGTACCTCTGAGATGTAGTATAATCAAAAGTACTTCTTAGATGTAGTACAGTAAAAAGTACCTCTGAGATGTAGTACAGTAAAAAGTACTTCTGAGATGTAGTACAATAAAAAGTACCTCTTAGATGTAGTACAGTAAAAAGTACCTCTGAGATGTAGTACAGTAAAAAGTACCTCTGAGATGTAGTACAGTAAAAAGTACCTCTTAGATGTAGTACAGTAAAAAGTACCTCTTAGATGTAGTACAGTAAAAAGTACCTCTGAGATGTAGTACAGTAAAAAGTACCTCTAAAAAGTACCTCTAGGTGAGATGAGTAGTACTTAGATGTAACATTATAAAGTACCTCTTAGATGTAGTACAGTAAAAAGTACCTCTGAGATGTAGTACATTATAAAGTACCTCTTAGATGTAGTACAGTAAAAAGTACCTCTGAGATGTAGTACAGTAAAAAGTACCTCTTAGATGTAGTACAGTAAAAAGTACCTCTGATGTGTAGTACACCTCTAAAAAGTACCTACCTCTTAGATGTAGTACAGTAAAAAGTACCTCTTAGATGTAGTACAGTAAAAAGTACCTCTTAGATGTAGTACAGTAACAAGTACTTCATCTAAACACACCATGCTAACCTAGCATTAGCATGCTAACCTAGCATAACAAACCTGCTAGCAGCATGGGGCGCTAGCTAGCACAAGCTAACAGCAGCTAGCATCGCGTTAGCAGCAGATAGCGGCTCTTTACCGGAGAGTTCCGGTTAACCGACCGGCCGGCGTCACCAGGGGACGGTGTTCTATTGTAAACAAGAGAGGTGTTGTTCTCAAACGCCTCCGATGAATCATGAATCATGAATCATGAATCTCACCGTCGTGTCGCTGGTGGAAGGTCGCTCAGGTGGAGGAGGAGCTCACTGCTGCTCCCTGCGGCCGCCAGAGGAACTACACCCACTAATAATATAATCTATTATTGATAAATAAATACAGATAGATAGATTGATTTTTTTTTTCTTGTAGTCTGTTATTTTGTATATATATATGTTATTTAAAAAATATATAAATATATATTTAAAAACTTTTAAACTTTTTAAAATATATAAATATATTTATTTAAAATATATTTTTTTTAAATAATATATATATATATATATTATTTAAAAAATATATAAATATATTTATTTAAAATATATATATATATTTAAAATATATATTTATATATATATTTTAAAATCTTTTAAACTTTTTAAATATATATATTTATATATATTTTCTTGATAATATATATGTCACTATATTATTTAAAAAATATGTAAATACATATATTTAAAATATATAAATATTTAATTTTTTAAAAGTTTTTAACTTTTTAAATATATATATTTTTTTAATATAATATATATATGTCTATATTATTTAAAAAATATATAAATATATATATTTAAAAACTTTTAAACTTTTAAAAATATATATTTATATATTTTAAATAATATATATACATATATATTATTTAAAAAATATATATAAATATATTTATTTAAAATATATATATTTTAAATTATATATATATATTATTTAAAAAATATATAAATATGTATTTTTAAAAATTTTAACTTTTTAAATATATATATTTATATATTTTTTTAATGATATATATATGTATATATATTATTTAAAAAAAATATAAATATATATATTTATATATTTTTTAATAATATATATATATATTATTTAAAAAATATATATATATATTTCAAATATATAAATATATATTTTAAAAAGGTTTTAAACTTTTTAAATATATATATTTCTATATTTTCTTTAAAATATATATGTATATATATATTTAAAGAATATATAAATATATATATTTAAAATATATAAATATATATATTTAAAATATATAAATATATATTTTAAAAAGTTTTAAACTTTTTAAATATATATATTTATATATTCTTTAAATAATATTTATATACAAAATAACGGACTACAAGAAAAAAAATCAATGTCTTTAGATTCTCCTGAGCTCATCACTTGACACTTTTACTTCCTGTTTACAAATGTTTACCTGTATATATGTATTTATACTTATCTTGATGCATATACTTGTACTTCCTGTTAACTACTTCTGTACATATGATGTATTTATACTTATCTTGATGCATATACTTTACTTCCTGTTACCTACCTCTGTATATGTGCATTTATACTTTTCTTGATGCATACTTTTACTACATTCCTGTTTATGTTCAGTTTATTTGTTATCAATACTGTCTATGACTTTATTTTATATATATATTATATTATTTATTGTTATTCTTTGGTTTAATTATATTAAAGCTTCTTCAGGAAAAAAAACACCACTGATAAAAACATAATTAGTCTCAATGAGTTTATTATTGGTTATTTGGGTGTGAATTAAATAAGGCACATTCACATCATTTTTTTTTTTTTTTTTTTTTTTTTTTAAACATCCAAAACCTGAAAAATAAAATCAGTGGTACAAAAATAATTAAGACTTGACTTCAGATTAAGTTTGACATCCTTTCATTTTAAATTAAACGCTGAAAACACAAAAGACATTGCTTCTCTGAAGACTTGGTGCGACGGGACAAAAAAAAAACAGGGTGCAGAAATACAAAAGTTTAAAGTGAAGCGGTGAGTGTCGACTGAAACATTCACAGTAAAAATAAGTGAACAACGTGAAGTGAAGGTGTGACGTTACACTGATGGAGACGACTCTGATGTCTCCGTGTTAAATATCCTCTAATGTTAAAGGAACAAACTGGTGGTTTTGCACATTTTACATCTTCAGTACGTTGAGAAAAAATGAACTTGCAAAGAAATGAAACTTGCTTACAGGCCGATTTTATCATTCTGATAAAAAAAACAACTTTATTAATATCACTACTGGATATCATGATGCAGCAAATTCAAAATCAAGAATATGTGAATTACATGCGACCAGATTGCTCATATGAAGAAATAAATAAATAAAAATAATAATTTGTTTTTTGCAACCTAAAAAATATTTCCTTTATCAATCAATCTACATTTTTATTTCTATTTTTTATAAATTCATTCTTTGGTCTTAAAAAAAAATCTGAAAATAGTACAAAAAAGTTTATTTTAAATTGCTATATTTTCTACATGCTGAAAAATTGATTTTTGATCACATTAAATCACGTAAATAAATATGTGCTTAAGAAAACTGCCCCTGGACGCAGCGGTTACAAAACATGTCGACTGTTCATCTTTCTGCTGCAAGTTTCAAGTCTTCAAAGATTTTCATAGAAACAAACTAAAACCAACAGTTGTAAGAAAGGAAACCAATTTTAAAATATGTCGGTGTGATTTTGAAAATAGTTGGCACCTATGTGAAATGTGAGATTTTGTTATTAACGGGATTAAAAACATAAAAAAACCAAAAAAAAAACAGCTGTGTGATCCTGAAACCGGCTCTATGTCTGTGACACACAACACACTTCCATCTACAAAAGCTAGAAACAAAAAAAAGTGATCAACCAAACTGTACATCCTTTTTTTTTTCCACACTGAAAACAAGCCGACATCTAGTATTCAAATGAAGTCTGGCGGTCGGATCAGAGCTACAGTCTAGTGGCTTAAAACACAAAAACTAAAGTAACAACGTTCATACAAACTAAAAATAACGTCAGTTTGCATCCCTTTTTCTTTTTTGTGAACGCTAGAAGAAAAAAAGTGCATCAAACTACAGAGAGATGAGGAAGAGGAGACGTCGAAGACTATGCAGACTGGAGGAGTTTAACGGGGAGGAAGTCTGTAAATGTTTCCAAATACATCTGATCTGTTAAAGTCACAATGAAATGATATTCATGACGTTTGCATATATTTGCTGCTGAAACTGGAAGATGGTACAAAAATGCAGGAAATGATCATTCAACCAAAATGTTCATCCATAAGGGGATAGTTAGTCACCAGACTCCCTTTAGAAAAACAGTGATTTTATCTGCCTCCAGCGGCTGGTTTGTTTGTGAGTTATTGTGTGACTTTGGTGTTTTAAAGGGTTCATTCGGATTCACCAAAGTCAAACAATGACACAAACAAACTAGCCGACAAATAGAAGTTAGTAGAGGAAAGACAGTTTGATTCAACGAGACGTGTTTATGTGCAAACAATTAGTGCTTTCTATAAATCAAACCGCTAATTTAACGATTAAAGATATTGTGTTTAACAGGAAGTAAAAGTGAAGTGATTCCAAAATAAAAGAACATGAGAGGACAATGAGAATCTGTCGTGTCGGTGCTATAAAGATGAATAAATCTACTTCATTTCATTGTGACTTTAAAAAGGGTCAGTACACCAAAAATAACAAAAACATTTTCTCACTAAGCGTCGGTTTAATCAACACTGATGAAGATGTTTGTGAGCAACAGTTTAGACGAGACTTTTGCTGACTCAATGGAATTTAGTTTGTGGTTCTAACAGTGTTGGAGAATTTAACAGCAATCTGATTAACTGACATTTAAAGGGAGGTGTTGTGGACTTAATTCTAGAGATGTTCCGATACCAATTTTTCCTGCCTGATACCAGTTTATTAAATAATAATAATTATCATAAGATGGTCATAATTCCCTCTTTAACATCTTTTTTATATTGCTGTGAAAAAAATAAAATAATCTCCTTTAAACAATTCCTTCACCACGAAAAACATTTTACAAAATTACATTTGAACACATCATTATAGCTCAATGCTCATTTTTACTGAGCTTGAACGCATCGTAATGTAACCTCCGTTAACGTTAACTAGCTCTCCTCTTGTCGATTTTAACATAGAATAATAAAAAAATAATAAATGGTGCAGGAGGCGTGTTTGACACTGGCACTCTTTTGCACATGCTCAGTAGCGTTCGGCAGAATATACGGCTCGAGTAAGGAGTGACACGTGTTGTTGTTCTGCATCATAAATAAGCTAATAAATGACATGATAACGTGATATGAATCGGTGCACAGACTCCAGCATATTTAGGGCCGTATCGAAGGCTTTTCTGATACCGGTATCGGAACAACTCTAGTTAATTCCCATCACTGTTAGAAACATACAAAAGCTGTGAAGGCTCTCGACTCGAGTTCAACCTTCGAGAGGAAGGTTTGATCCGTAAACTGTGAGAAAATGTTTTCTTCTATAAGTTAGGTGAACCGACTCTTTTCCCATGATGCCATTGTTCTTGTAGAATTAAAAGTCGTCATCGTAACCTCTGACCTCTAAATCGTGTGCTTTCTGTTTTTGAAATTGTGGGTGTTACATGGAGGGGAAGCTGTTAAAGTCGGACTCCTCACAGCGTCTCTGTGATCGGACTCTCCGCTCTCCTCTCTGGTGTTTGTTCGGCGTCTCTCTGGTCGCCTCCTTCGGTCTGGATTGTGGCGTTGAGGTCAGCCGGGCAGGTGGGACTCGAGTCTGCGTCCTCGCTCTCCGCCTGCAGAGCCTCGTTATCGGTGCGAGTCTGGTCGTCCGGTGACTCCGACTCCCCGTTCAGAGGGAGAGGACTCTGGGTGTTGGTGTCGGACGGGTCAGACGGGTCATCGGCGTGTGGCGGTGCGTCATAAGGCGAGGGTGGCGAGGTGGAGCGCGTTTCACCGGACGTCTGAGCCCCATCCGACCAGCTGTGTGTGTCCCCCATGTGATTACTCTCTCCTGGACTGTATTCTCCCGGCATTTGTTCTCCAGAGTCCAGCGTGTGACAGCGACCCAGGGGCCGCTCTCTCAGCCGGGGCCCGGCGTCGAGGCTCGCCGACGGGCTGCTGACCTCCACCGTCTCCCCTCGCCTCAACCGCCTCCTCTCCGGGTTACCCTGGGGAGGAAGAATTGAGAAATCAGGGCTGAAAACTTCAATATTTCACTATATTTATTTAGCTTACTCTTATTGCTCTGTTGTCAGTATTTTCTTTTTAGACTTAATAATTATTACTCCATTGTTCATATACATTAATAATCTTGTTTTATTATCGTTTTTTGTTATTCTTCTATTGTAAACTTTGATCAAACTCTGGCACAAGTATTTATACATTTCTATCTAATCGTATCTTACTGTCCACCAGGGGGCGACTCCTCTGGTTGTATAGAAGTCTATGAGAAAATGACTCTACTTCTCTCTTGATTTATTCCCTCAGTAAACATTGTAAACATGAGTTTATGGTCTCAATCTCTAGTTTCAAGTCTTCTTCAATACAGCATGATGTTCATTTAGTAAATGATGCTCCATTTAGAGTCAAACAGACCATAAAGCAGGGGATGATAAAACCACACTTGACATATCATGGCTCAGAGGTGTGAGTTTGGATATGAGAGGGAGTAAAACTGCTTTATTTACATTTGAATAGGCTCTTACTGCAGCTTCACTATGATTTAACCTTGTGTTCTATGTCTATGCGTTCTATGAGCGAATACTTTCATGTTGCACGTCCAGAAGGAATGAGCACTTGTACGTCACAAAACGTCAAGACTGAGGCAGCAGAAGCGAAGATATCCCGACTTTCGAGTCGAGCATCAGGAACACTTCATCATACATTTCCCATAATGCAACTGCAACAGCATATTTTTGTGAGACGATAAATCACATCTTTGTTAATAAAACATTTTTAAAGCGCTTTTTTGTTGTTTTGACCTGTTGAAAAAGTCATCAGGGTTCATCCTCTGAGGATACGGAATGTTTGAATTTCACCATAAAGCAACACCGACACATCTCCAGATGAGGAGGTGCACACATGTACCTGGTTCAGGTTTGTTGAACACCTGGAGGGAGGACCAGAGGATCCCTTCTTCATCTGCTGAACCCTGAATGAAAACACATTCAGAAGGTTATTTACGTCACAGAAGGTCAGGCCTCTGTTAGCGCTGAGGCTCGGTGAGAGAGGAGCTACCTGCTGATGGACTGGGCCAGCTTCTGTCTCCGGACGTTGTTGTGATCCTGCAGCCTCAGACGCTGCACGAACGAATGAGCTGCAGCGACAACAAGAGGAGACCGAAACCATAAATAAATACATCTCATAAGAACAACATGAAAGGAGGCTGGAAATACTATCAGAACATTAAAGACGGATTCATTGTTTTGTTCCAAAGCTGCATCTTCTCTTAATGAAGTGATGATGAGATTAATTACCCAGAGCGCCTTTGGGCACAGAGAGGAGTTTGATCGGTTCGTCATCGGGGGAGAGTCCCGACGCTTTCTGCAGAGCTCTCAGGATCTCCGTGTTCTGAAGAAGAAGATGTTGAAAAGTGTGTGAGTGTGTGTGTGTGTGTGTGTGTGAGAGTGTGTGAGTGTGAGAATGTGAGAATGTGTGTGAGTGTGTGTGAGTGTGATTGTGAGAGTGAGTGTGAGAGTGTGAGAGTGTGTGTGAGTGTGTGAGTGAGAGATTGAGTGTGTAGAGTGTGATTGTGTGAGTGAGGGTGAGTGTGTGAGTGAGTGTGAGATTGAGTGTGTGAGTGTGAGAGTGTGAGTGTGAGTGTGTGTGAGAGTGTGTGAGTGTGTGAGATTGTGTGAGTGAGTGTGAGTGAGTGTGAGAGTGTGAGAGTGAGAGTGTGAGTGAGTGTGTGTGTGAGTGAGTGTGAGAGTGAGTGTGTGAGTGTGATTGTGTGAGTGAGGGTGAGGGTGTGTGTGTGTGAGAGTGTGAGTGTGTGTGTGTGTGTGTCTCCACCTTGCCCCCCAGCTCGTAGGCGCAGTCCAGCGGCGTCCTCTGCCTCTTGTTCCGGAGGCCGGCCGAGGCTCCGCCCCTCAGCAGCAGCTCCACCAGCGCCTGGTGTCCGCCGCGCACCGCCTCATGGAGCGCCGTGTTCCCCTGCAGGTTCACCACGTTCACCAGCGCCGCGCTCTGCTCCGAGACACGTCGGGTTAATATCACTACACGGCTATTAGAAGTTTAACCTTTTCAGAAAGGAACTCTGGTACATCAAGATTAAAAAACGACAAGTACTGGACTCTAGCACAAATTAAAGGTACTTGTACTTTACTTGAGGATTTACATGTTTTGCTACTTCCCCCTCCATCTAACATCAGAGGTAAATGTAGTACTTTTTACTGTACTACATCTCAGAGGTAAACATTGTACTTTTTAATAATAGTAAAACATTTTACTGATGGATCAATAAATAACGGCGTTCACCTGTAACAAGGTGGAGGTCGTGTCCAGGTTCCCACAGAGACAGGCCTGTATGAGAGGCGTGTTGCCGTAGTGATCCTTCTTGTTCAGTTTGGCGTTGCACTCGAGCAGAAATCTGACCACCTGAAACACAGCGAGGGTGAGGCTTCTATAGCATTCAGTCAACAATGTAATATATAATATATATATATTCTGTTTGTTTCACTGATTAGAGGGGAAAAAAGCAATTATTTGGTCTCATTTAGTATTAAGTATTAAGCGTGTGAATATGTTTTCAATAACACAAGCGCTAAACTAAGGTTTGATGGTGGACTTCCAGTCCGGGGTATATTTTTTTAAACTTTCTTTTAACTTATTTAATATTCTTTACTGTGTTATTACTTATTCATAATACTTGCTTTTTGACTATGTCTCTTGTTTGGCCTATCCTCTCTGCTGCTGTAAATCCTGTAAATTTCCCTGCTGCGGGACTAATAAAGAATTATCTTATCTTATCTTAAAAACGTTTATCTCTTCTAAATGGCTGGTTTATTATTTAAGATAATATAAGATGACGCAGTAAAAATGGTCGGTAACGTTTATTAATGTACAAATTCTACTCTGTTTGGAGATAATTATAAATATTATATATTGGCCCGTTGTAAATTGGCTCAGTTTCTCATTTCACATCAATTTACACATTTTCATTTTTGCTCACAGAACATTCTGCAGATTTCAACAAAACATTTGCAGCTCTACAGGTGAGCTTTCCTTAAAACAACATTATACAACATTTAAATATTTACAATTGAGCATGGGGAGCTTTTCACTTAGATGTAATAAAATGTTCAAAGGGGCGATGGAGGGAAAAAATTTAAATAAATGAAGATAAAGAGCAAGTTATGTGATACGATAAAATAATATAGGTCAACATAGGTTTTTATCTTTTTGGATCTTGAGGGAAAATGATCAGTTTCTCATTATTAAAAAGTAGGTCCCCACTTTTAAACTACAATGTGTGCGTTCGTGGTGATGAAGGAACAACAGTGAGCTTCATTGATGTGTTTTTAATTTAGATCTATGGCCAAGAAGAAGAAGAGATAATCAGTTTATTTGTCTTTAAAAGGGATTTGTTGACAAGAAGATTTTAAATATTTTTGTCATTTTACCACAAGGTGGCGCACGTGAGCGTAACCAAAGCACAAACCAGACTTTGTGATCACAGAGACACATCAGGGTTGTGTTTGAACCACTTTGAGGTTTTGGACAAAACAAGACATTTAAAGACATACATTTGGACTTCACTAACGGTTAATCGGTTTATCTAGAAAATAATCTGTGGATTGCTCGATAATGATGAGTAACTGTTACCCCCCCTCCTACCTGGACGTGGCTGTTCTGGCTGGCCAGGTGAAGCGGTGTGGCGCTCTGGTTGGTGCGTGCGTTGACGTTGGCTCCGTGGCGGATCAGCAGGGCGGCGAGCGCAGAGTGGCCGTGCAGGGCGGCCACGTGCAGCGGCGTGAAACCACCGGCGTTGCAGCTGTTAACCCCGAGGGCGCCGGCCTGCAGGACGGAGAGCTGAAGGACAAAGAGGAGGAGGAGGAGGAGGAGGATGAAACACCGTCTGCTGTGGAACACGTCCGTTTTAAATGCAGCCTCCGTTACGTTACCTTCTGAGTGGGAGCACAGGTCGGACACTGACACAGCGGGTGGCACAGCGGAGCCTCGGACACAAGCTCTCCTTCCTCCTCCTCATCCTCATCCATCCACTCCAACAGGTAACGCACCTGAAACACACACACACACACACACACAGGGATGAAAACAGCTCTTATTAAAGAGTCCACTTCATCTCTCAGATCTTCAGATCTTCAGTCTTTTGTCCTCACCATCTCCACATCACCGTCCGCCACGGCACGCAGCAGCTTCTCCACCTGTCAATCAAACAAGCACACAGAGCATCAGTCACCATGGAAACAGCATCTCAATGAGCCTCAGTACTACTGTTTGAATACCAGATAGTACTACAAAGAATACTACTGATATTACTACAACAAGACTACTGCTGATCTGGTAGATTCTGATATATTCTCTGTGTGTGTTCTGCCGTCGGTTACCTCTCTGTGTCGGACCCGTTCTGCCTCCGGTTTGACCTCGGAGCCCAGAGAGGAGGTGCTGGAGACGGAGGAGCGACGGCTGCTGCAGTCTGAGGCCAGAGGGGAGCGACTGGGAGACTGAGGAGAGGAGACAGAGGAAATACAAATATGTTCATTTCTTTCACTGAGGCTCTAAACCAACAGGTGCAAAAAAAAAAAGGTTTTCCATATGCACACTACAGAAACGCTGAGGAACAGAGGTCTGAATCAAGAGCGTTTTTATGGCGTCTTAAAGCTGCATTCTCTCTGCTGTCCACCAGGGGGGACTCCTCTGGTTGTATAGAAGTCTATGAGAAAATGACTCTACTTCTCTCTTGATTTATTCCCTCAGTAAACATTGTAAACATGAGTTTATGGTCTCAATCTCTAGTTTCAAGTCTTCTTCAATACAGCATGATGTTCATTTAGTAAATGATGCTCCATTTAGAGTCAAACAGACCATAAAGCAGGGGATGCTTTAGGGCGGGGCTACACACTGATTGACAGGTCGACACCAGAGACGTATACGGCGTCTCTACGTCACTCCTCCTCAGTCCATATATGGTCACTTCCTGTTCACTGGTTGCAACAATCCAAGGTTGCGACAGCCAAATCACCAAACTCGAGGTTTCTAAACATCAGTCCACAAACCAATGAGTGACGTCACAACGACTACGTCCATATTTACAGTCTATGCGTTTAACTAAAAACTCTTTATTTTTCACTAGCACCTGTTGATCATTTTAAGGTCACATGATGGTGCTTTTGACCTCTGACCCTGCGGGTTTACTCGACAGACATGAGAGGAGATCAGACTCACGTTGACTCCGCTGCGCTGACGGCCGTTCTGAGTCGACTGCAGCAACACGAGGATCTGCAAGAAGACAAAACACAAACGTATCCGTGTGACGAAGACGTTTCAGAATTCAGTATTCATTCTGCTGATCTGAGGTCAGATTCTCTGCAGTATGAATTCTGCCTGAGAGGATCAGCCAGCTCTGTTCCCCTCAAACACCTTCAGTTCATGGAAACAGCAGCAGCTGATCGGATTAGTGAAACCACTGAGCTCTGAAAAAACACGTCAGTTTAGATGAAGAGAACATTGCTTTGATGTCTCTTTTTTTTGCCCTTTAATGATCTGAGACCAGCAGCTTGTATTAAACCTCTCTGTCGGTTCCCACATTCATCAAACTTCACTGCTCGACATGTAGTGATGCAGCAAACAGCTTCAGAGTGATGAGGGAATACGTATTAAGAGCCTTTAGAGCTTAAAAGGAACAGTTTCATAACTTTAAATATAAATTATTTTGAATTATAGACATAAAAGAAATAGATATAAGTAGGCCAAGACTATATATCGTGATAGAAACAATACAAAAAAATATATACAATAGACATATTTACATCATTTGGGAGATGTATTTCGTATGCAAGTACAGCAACAGTACATAGTGAAACTTCTTCAACTATTCAAAGATTTAAGAGCAGCAACCTTTGAGTTCATCTTCAACTCCAAAACGTTCAACAAAAAAAGCTTTAAAGCAACAAATTATACTTATGATCAAATCTGTTAATAAACAACTTTTGAGAAAAAACAGGAAATTGGATCCCCGTGTGTGCTGCTGATCTTGGCGTTGAGTGATTAACTTATTCTGTTTGGATGTTTTGACAACAAATAAAGCAGAAGAAAGAAGGGAATACGAACAGTTATAGAAGTAGGAAGATGTGATCAATTACCGGAGCCAATTCATTTTATTACTGCTCTCTTCTGCGATAACAAGGTTCTATCAGATGTTCATCAAAAGGTCCTCATTCTGTGAGCTTTAAAGTCAGAAAGTAAGCTTCAGATGACGCTCGGTCTCCATGAATCATGACTCTGACCACTAAGTCCAGATGCAGACAACAACAGGAAAGAAATCCAAACAGAGGAACATGTACAGTATATATATATATATATATATATATATATATATATATATATATATATATTATTTTTTTGACAAACTTGAATCATCCTCAATATATAAACAGAGGACAAACATATATATAAAAAAAAAAAAAAAAAATCAGTAATCTCTTTTAAATCACTTCTTAAAACACATTTTTACCGAATGGCTTTTATGTGATGTCGTCGCTTTAATGTTTCATTTCATTATTGGTTTTAATATATACTTATCTATTTCATTTTATTTCATTTAATTATTTAAATTATTTTATTCTCATTTGTTATTTCTTTTTTAGTTTAGTTTTATCCTATGGTTTGTTTTCATTGTTTCATCTATTGTACTGTTTCATCTTTAACAGTTAATTGTCTTGCTTTTGCTGCCTTGTCTGTCTAAGCACTTTGTAAACTCTGTTTTTAAAAGGTGCTATATAAATAAAGTTATTATTATTATTATTATTATTATCACAGAAGAACATTTGTTTCCCTGTGTGTCGCTGACCTTGGAGTTGAGCGCACACTGCAGCGGTGAGTCCTTTCCCTTGTTGAGGACGTCGGTGCTCGCTCCGTTCTCCAGCAGAACCTGGATGATTCCCTCGTAGCCCCAGCGGGCCGCCATGTGCAGCGCCGCGTCGCCTTTGTCGTTCTGCAGGTCCAGGCGGCACGTTTGGACGTCGTAGTACACCAACGCCTTCACACACTAAACACGGATGATAACCAACAGAAAAATCTAGTCAAACACTTAAAAACAATAATGAGGAGTCAAACGAACATATTGCTTTGTATCAAAGGGACAAATGGGACCACTGGACTAATCGATGATAATAATAATAATAAATATAATAAATGAAAGTAGTAACAAAGACAAAGTGAGTGTTTGACTTACGTCCTCGTGTCCGTACATGCAGGCGAGGTGCAGCGGCGTGTTGCCGTTGTTGTCCTGAGTGTCTGCGTTGGCCTTGTAGTGCAGCAGCAGCAGCTACAGGACAGAAAGAAGATTATTGATTAGGTTTAACATAAGATATTGATTTTTATTAGTATCAATGCCTTTGTTTTCTATTATTGTAACCTTAATTAATCTGTAAATATCTCTATTCATGTTTTAGGAGACACTACAGGTCAATAGGCCAAAAAATTGACTGATATCACCACAATTATTTTTTGTAATGCAAAATTGCAATATCTAGCTAATATGCATTCATTCACAGAACAGAAATAAGAACATAAAATAAAGCCAGGCTCAAAATTGTTGTTTATGTTTGTTGACATATTAAAGTCAAAGGTTTCTACAGAGGGGAGTTTGGATATCTCTTTATATCACTCCATAAATCAGAAAATACTGTCAACAGATCAGTGTTCTCCATGTTCTTAGTAGTTAAATGTTTTATAAATCAGGCTATGAATGACATATGAACAAACCCCTCTGTAGACACCTTCAGAATATAGAGAGGAATGAAGCTGTAAAGTTTGGTGTATGTAAGAGCTACTGAAGTGGAGATTTCTGGATCAGAGTCTGAGAAAAAACTCATTTAAAGAAAACGTCCTTTAAAGATATGTTTAGTTAAATGACATACATGTTGAAGACACTACAGCTGAATAGGGTAAAAAAATTAACTAATAGATATCAACATGAAACTTCACCAGTTGATTGCTGATATTAAGATGATTATTTTTTGTATTACAAGTTTTTTGAAATGTTATGTTTAAATACGCAAATGAGGCATTATGTAATGGTTACCTTTGGTGAAATCTACAGACGCGAATAGACAAAGTAGTAAAATAAATGTTTTCTTTCCACTAGTCTGAAAGACGACGTGTTATGGAAGCAATAAATGAACCAGTGTCTCACTTTAAGGTCTGCTTTATTTTGTAACTCAGTTTCAAAGCTGGACACAACATTAACATATCACCCTTTAAATAGATTTACTCTGTTAGCTAACAGATGCTCACTCCCACATCCATCACTTAAAGATCAATGGAGTCTTTGTGTTTGTGTCACCTGTTGAATTTAAGCCCAATATTCTTTCTCTAGTAGCTCTGTTTTTGGTCTCCACCACCTCCTGAGGGAAATGTCTGTCTTTTTAGCTGCTTAATGCTCCACTTTACTCACCAGCTGGTCTCTAACCGAGTCTGTCATAGGGTTTCTGCTTAGCAACAGTGGCTTTTTCACAGCTTTTTTATCTGAAATCAAGGCCATGTTAGCAGTGAGAGTGAACCAGAACAGTGAAGATGTGAGCCGAACTCATAAACAATGAGCTGCAAGATTCAGATGATCATTCTCTGGAGGTTAACGTTGATATTTGATACATCGTTATTATAAAAAATAACAAATATAGCCTCTTTAAATCATCTTTCTGTAAGTGGAGGGTCTTATGATTGTTTTGTACAATGAGTTTAATGCAGTGTGTGTGTGTGTGTGTGTGTGTGTGTGTGTGTGTGTGTGTGTGTGTGTGTGTGTGTGTGTGTGTGTGTGTTTTCTTACAGTGACTCCCTGGTATCCCCTCTGGCAGGCCAGGTGCAGCGGTGTGAGGGCGTGGTAGTCCGTGGCGTTGACCGGCGCTCCTTTACACACCAGCAGGTCGATCAGCTGGGCCTGACCTGACGCACAAACACACAAACTATCGTCACAATCATAATCAAAGAACGTTTAAATGTATAACATCTGTGCGGGTTTGTCAACAGCTGCTCACCGCAGATCGCAGCGGCGTGCAGCGGAGTGTAGCCGCGGTCGTCTCTGGAGAACGGCGTGACGATGGAGGGGTCGTTCAACCGCCTGCAAACAGGAAGTCAAGTTGCTTTACATTGGTGGCGAATGGCTCAACAGGTTAATAAGAGAGCGTCACTCACTGAAACTGACAGGTGATCTCAGTGACAGGAGTGAGGGCTCTGGGGAATAAATAAAAGATTTAATAGAAAACATTTAAAAAATGTCTTAAAAGGATTCATTTGTTTTGAGAACAGCATCAAATAGTGCAGTAAAATCACGTCCCGCTCACATATTTTACTGCAGATTTGACTCATGTCCCCTTCTGGGCCACCGTAGATGACTCTGAACAGTGTCCATCCACAAGAAGTTAAAAGTATAAACTGTTCCGAGTTACACTAATTAAATGTGTGTGTGTGTGTCAGGGGTTCAAGTAGGAAGTGAAAGAGCAAACAGCTTTTTCTTCCCGATTCTGAAGAGCTCTGATGCAACAACAATTACAGAATAAGACAGGAAAACATGAAATGGGCTCAAATAGTTAAGAAATCTGGCAGCTTTGTCCCACTTCCAGTAAAAACACGCCTCTTAAAGCAGCTACAATAATACATACAATTCCTGTGCGTATGTGTTTGTGGATGTGGATGCTGACCCAGACAGCTGGAGGTCACAGAGGTCACAGGAGCAGAGGGGATGACACATCCTGACGTCCTCGTTGCTTTCTCCTTCGCTCAGCAGACGTTGCACCTCCGCCTCGTTCCCATTGGCAATATGCTACAACACACACACACACACACACACGGGAGAAATCAATACTTTACTCATTCATATTCATGTTTATTTTGTAAATTGATACCTCTATAAGGCAACTCACCTCAAACAGACAGTGGATGGGCATGGTGGCGCTCTGGGACAGCAGACTCATCCTCTCTTTGAACAGCGCCTTGTCGTTCAGCTCACCTGAGCCCTGAAACGAGACGGGTTAGCTTCGTTAACAGACGTGTTACTGGAATAATTAGAAGATCCCTCTCCTGGGTGAAAGACTCACAGAGCGCGTTTCCTGCAGCTTCCCCAGTTTGATGTACTCAACGGCGGCCTCGAAGGTGCTCAGACAGTAGCTGAGCTCGTCTTTACTGGAGTGGCTGAAGCAGAAGTTCCTGATGTAGCTCAGGTTGGCCATCCTGAGGACGAACAACGACATAACTCATGATTCATAAACCAAACAGCTAGAAGACATTTCCTACAGCTAATCACAGCGCTTATCAGAACAATGCATTTCAATTCCTGTAGATTCAAATAACCAACAGGTGGTGAAATGGTAATGATTGGCTCGTTTTTCTTTGATGTTTTGGTGAAAGTAAAGCGTTATTGCACAGTACTTTTTATTTGTCTGTCTGAGTGACACGATGTCTTTAAGCCACTGTGGAGGGACAAATATATAAATGCAGTTTCAGAACATGAATTCTCTTTTTATGTTACATGACAAATAAATATATGATGATAAATAACAAGCTAAAAACTAAAGAGGCTGAAATGCTCATTGTGAAGAAAGTCAGTTAGATAGATGAGGACAGAATGAACGTTTGAGCTTCTCTTTACTGAGCCCTCATGAGCAACGTTAGCAACTAGCTTTTTATGTAGCTAGCTAGAACCTCTATGCCGAGTCATCATGAGTAACGTTAGGCTAACTAATTTACTTTTTAGCTTCAATGCTAAGTCATCGTTTTCGTTAGATAGCTAGCTAGCATCCAACGTAACTTTTGTTAATGAATACACAGCCGCCCAAAGTCAAAGGTTCCCCTCCTTTTTTTATAGCCTACTTGCTAGGTCCTGAAATATATTTAATTCATTTCGCTAAACAAGCATCCGATTGATTAAATTCTATTTCATTTGGGATTAAACTTGGATTTGCTGAACCGATATCAGTTTTCGATTGTGCAACATAGCTCTGTTTAATTGTAAATCTGGATTTAGTCATTTTAAACCTAGCTTTGCTAAACTCAGATTAGAAATGATCTTGGATTAGATTTCCCCTTGTTGTTGCAAATTGTTGCCTTAGTCTTCACTTTTGGTTTCATCCTTTCTCAGCTTCCCTCCACATGACTGATGCAACGTTGGAGTGACACTACTGGACGTTTAAATACTCCAGAGCTCTTTGTTTCCTCCACACAAGCAACAAGGTCAGAGGTCACAGTGAGCTCACCAGTTGGGGATTTCTGTCTTCACCAGCAGATAGAGGATGACAGAGAGCAGGTCGTCTGCACACACGGCCTCTATACTGACTGCAGAGAGACACACAGGTTGTAAGTAATTAGGATACAGGAAAAAAAGGTAACATGCAATCCGATTATTGATAAATGGGGATTATTAGCAGGATAAAAATCTGTAAATAAAACTTAAAATAAAGGAACGATATTCTAACATGCAGATGAACACACATCACAACAAGTCTCCCAAATATGTCCGCTTCAGTTGGTGAAGAAATGGTTTCATTGGTGTAAATTTCCCTAATTATTTTATACCTAAATCAGAAAAGGAAACCTCATCACCTTACAGGGCAAGTTATGCAAAGCAGCATAGTTTGCGCAGTTTCCAGTTAATCGAGATTGTTATTTTTGCAGAGAGGTATCATAAGGAAATTAGGGAAACCGCTTCAAATATCTGCTCCAAGAAACAAATAACAGGACAAATAGGGTTCATTTTAATTCATTTATATGCGTACTCTAAGTCCTGTGATGTTGTTCCCCATTTCTGCTTGACAGACTAAATAATTGGGGAAATTTCAGCATTTTTCTTTTCTTGCATATTTTGTGTTTTGGTAAATCCAAAAGGAACAGAGAGTAACTTTAATATTGTGATACTTGAATTATTGTATCTGAATACATGTTTATAGTAACCGTCCCAACCCTGCAACCCATCGAGGTGAAACGCTGGAAACACACAAACATAAACACACCAGGCCCTAACACTCTCTCCGTTTGTCCAAACTAAATGACTAAATTGGTCGCTTGACAAACATAAATTAGCAGCGGTCCGTCCCGCGCATCGAGCTGACAGCCGGGTGTTGTTGTGGGCTTAGATTTCCAAAGCAAACTGAAGAAACCCATTAGAGGCTGTGAGAGCAGGTATTGTTCTGCATGCTGATCTGATTACAGACATTGAGAGGACGCTGGGAGATCACAGAGAGTTCAGTCCGCCTGTCCAGAGAGGACAGAGCGCTTAAATCATCATAAAGAAATGTTAGACAACCATAGACTGTGTATAAGAAGTGGACGTAGTCGACCTGACGTCACCGATTGGTTTGTGGCTTGAAGTTCGGCAATTTTGCCGTCGCCATATTGGGTTTTTTGCAACCAGTGAACAGAAATGATCATATTAGGACTGAGGAGGAGTGACGTAGAGACGGCGTATACGTCTCTGGTGTCGACCTGTCAATCAGTGTGTAGCCCCGCCCTAAAGCATCCCCTGCTTTATGGTCTGTTTGACTCTAAATGGAGCATCATTTACTAAATGAACATCATGCTGTATTGAAGAAGACTTGAAACTAGATGGACAGTAGAGAGAATGCAGCTTTAAGACATGAAGCCTCGGATTCACTCGACAGAACCGGAGGTTGCCGCCTGGTAACAATAGCAGAATAGAAATGGAGAGAAGAGTCTCTCTTTCAGGCCTCAGGACTTTTATCTTTTTTTTTTTTTCAAACAAAATTCTAAGCGTTTTTTTCAGTTGTAACAGTTGGGGCTCCTGATATCTATAGATAACATTATCAGTAATAAGAGGAAACAACTTTTTGTTTTCAAGAGTTAACGGATTGATTATCTCAAGATGACAAAGCTTGCTTCCCCGAGATAACAGAAATAATTAAACTTATTTTAGATAAAACTACATTTTAACACTGTTCTTTTCTCTAAAACAGAAGAGGCTATAATTTCCCTCTTAACCCTGTTATCAACATATAAATGTTAATCAACTTCTGACTGATAAGAGAGTTAAGATACATTGGAAATTAAGTTCAGGTCTTCTGATTTATTCAATTCAACTAACTAAATTTGACCACATCGATCAGCAAAACATCTGGAGGGTTGTTGCTCTGATCCAGAGATGGAGAACACGAACACACACAGAGACAGAGACAGAGACAGAGAGAGAGAGAGAGAGAGAGAGAGAGAGAGAGAGAGAGAGAGAGAGAGAGAGAGAGAGAGTACCGGTGCCTCGGGGGTGTGGGTGGCGGTCAGGGCGACTCTACGGAGGCAGAGCAGTTTGAGGAGGGGGGAGGTCTGCTGGTTGAGCTGACTCAGCTCTCTCTTTGCCCGAGACAAGTTTGTACTGCAGGAAACACAACAACAGAGGCAAAAAATATAAAACAAATCTTAAGTTTAAGGCAAAAGACTACAGGTCAAAAAAGTTGTTTTTCATGCACAGATAAATGTAAAGATTTTGGTCTATTTTGCATCTTTCAGACTAGTGGAAAGAAAACATCAGAAATACTGTTTTGAAGGTTTTTACAGAGGAGTTTGTTCGTATATCATTCATAGCCTGATTTATACAACATTTTATTACTAAAATCATGGAGAATTATTTTTTTTTGAGTCAAAGGTGTAGAGACGCCGTATACGTCTCTGGTGTCGACCTGTCAATCAGTGTGTAGCCCCGCCCTAAAGCATCCCCTGCTTTATGGTCTGTTTGACTCTAAATGGAGCATCATTTACTAAATGAACATCATGCTGTATTGAAGAAGACTTGAAACTAGAGATTGAGACCATAAACTCATGTTTACAATGTTTACTGAGGGAATAAATCAAGAGAGAAGTAGAGTCATTTTCTCATAGACTTCTATACAACCAGAGGAGTCGCCCCCTGGTGGACAGGAGAGAGAACTGACCTGAACTCAGGCTTCACTCCCAGCTCGCTCTGCTGCAGCTCCTGCAGACTCCTGGTGGTTTTGTTGAAGGCAGCGTCCTGTTGACATGATAGACACATTTCATCCACGTGAAAACAGAAGAAAGAACAGAATCACACTACCTTATCAATTTATCCTGTATTTATGCGAGTATAATTAAAGCTTAAACTGTCGGAGCAGTGAGAGTTCAGACGTACCTGGCTCGCCTCAAGCGTTCCCACAAAGTTAAAAATGAAATCATGGATACCATGATGAACATACATCTGGGATGAGAAGAAAAAACGATTTCAGTTAACAGCTGTGAGGATGCAAAGTCACAACATCGGCTTTAATATAACAGTAAGTCAGAAACCAAAACGTAGTAATGATGTTTGTTATGAGTCATTATACTCATTTAAAATCAAAGCCAAGAGCTTCGTTTTCAACTGTGTTTACATGAAAAAAAACTGCCTGTTTGAAAGCTCAGTTTTTCATGAATCGTGCTCCGGAAACAAACTTTAATTTCTAACTTTAATACACGAACATGCACGTCTTCACTGAAGCTAGAGAGGGTGGAGTTGACAGTGATGTTACCTCCACCGCCTGTTTGAGGAGAGTCATCTGAAGCTCCTGCTTGGCCAGAAGTTTCTGCAGGAGGAAAACAAACACATTTATCAGAGCAGTAAATATGAAGAGGAAATTATTTGTTGAAAAGGGCCTCCAAGACGTGACTGATCTACATCATGAAGGTCCTTTGAGCCTCTTTCACACATAGTTCCCTTAAGTTACTTTGATAACTCTCAGGGAAACACTTCTCTCTGTCAGCACTGTTGTTGTGGTTTTCAATCGTAGCACTTACTAGCTTGTTAGCCATGTTGAGAGCCATCAAGAAGTATTCAAAATGCTCTGAATCTCATATATAATGCACCTTTAATATATATTAGGGTAAATGCTTGAGTTGTGGATTCTAATACTTGGTCAGAGGAGTCTTGTGACGGGTTCGTGTGCTCAGCATGAAACTGTTTTCCGTCAGATGGACTCAACTCTTTCCACGCTTGTCCCTTCAATGTCGCCGCTTTCATTCACAATATATTGAAATATAACGAGGTCTTGAGATGGGAAAATAAGCGGAACAGGTTTCCCTGAATATTGATCTCTGCTCTCGTTCACTCATGAAGGCACATTTCAGGAATAGATGCATTTAGAAAACCTGAAGACTCACTGAAACTCCTCCTTCAAAACAAAACTCAGAGACCAAAACTAATGATGCATGCTACTCTTAAGTTAGCATAGAGAAGCGGTAAAGTGGGACTAATATGAAAGGACTTATATCACACAGCGGAACGAGTTGTGATGTTAAACGGCAGCACATGATGGACGAGTGTGTGACGCTTTAATAACTTCCATTTATTTGTGACAGGCTGCTACAGGACAGTTACAGTGTTTCCATGGTTCTGCTCGCTGTAATCCTGCTGTTCACACAGGAAATAGATGTTTGCTGCTATATATTAATGCTCTGAATATTAAATTTAGCACCTTTAATGTCTCACTTCTGTTATTTACATCCAGATTCTTATGGGTCCGCTTCATGTGATACGTCAACCAGTGATTTTACAGAAGTTGATCACCTGAACACGTCATTTCAGACTTCTGGTTCATGCTGGGTTAAAAGCAGATATTTAAGTTTGTTCTTGATCTTTGAAACTTTTCAACCAACGTGAACAAAAAGTCCTGAAAGCGCTGAGTAAAAAAATAAATAAAAAAATCATATCTGAACATCTAGAATTCTCAATCTGCTGAGGAAGAACATGTGATACTTTAGAAAGCTCCGGAGCAGCGGCAGAGTGGAGGTTTGTCACCTGCTGTTCTGTCTGTCAAGAATGTCGTAATAAACGAGAACCGGTACAAGAACGTTATGAGAAACCGCCACATCTCTCACAGCTTTTAAAGGGGAACATGTCCTTGTTGACCCATTATGTGAGTTTCCCAAATAATCACTTCCTGTTATCTCGATCAGTTTGGTGCTGCAGGTCCGGTCGTACTCACCAGACGAGAGTCTCTCAGCAGACACTGAAGACATTTAGTGTAAAGACCGTTCACCGAGTCCTGAGAGGAGAGAGGACGCAAACATTTCAATCTTATAGGAGTCGAGGTTTTAATTACAGTTAAAAGGAAAAACAGAAAATAGAAATGTATCATGATGAAGAGTCTCTGTGTATGAGCCTATAAAAAATACCTTTAAAATTAATTATTTTTTTAAACTGAATCAGAAAAGCTGAATTTTTAAAAGATTAAATAATAATAATCAGCCAATAAGTCCTGCATTGAAAAAGTTTATTGTCAGAATAAAAACATAAAAATAAAAGATATATATATATAATAATAATAAAAAATAAATAAATACAAATAAAAAAAATAAAAATAAAAATGTTGCAAGAGGGTAAGCGATTTAAAAAGAAATTTAATCTTTTTGTATTTAAACACTTTTATGTCTATACAATTTTATTTAATGTTATTTTAAATGTAAAATGTATGAAATGTGCTATATAAAATAAAGATTATTATTATTATTATTATTATTAGATGAAAGGATGAGGAAGAGGTGAGGAAAAGAAAGGAAGTGTCAGAAGGAAAGAGGACAAAGTCAAAGACGGTTGGAGGAAGAAAAGGGTGAAGAAGAGGAGGAGTAACAGTGAAGAAGGAATAACAGAAGGAGGAGGAGTAACAGTGAAGAAGAGGAGGAGGAGTAACAGTGAAGAAGAGGAGGAATAACAGTGAAGAAGAGGAGGAGTAACAGTGAAGAAGAGGAGGAGTAACAGTGAAGAAGAGGAGGAATAACAGTGAAGAAGAGGAGGAATAACAGTGCAGAGTTCCTACGATGTGGTGTCGGAGTCCCTTCCTCTCCTGCTCTCTGAAGGCCTGACAGAAGCCGTGGATGAACTTGTCCAGTTTCTGTCCGTGGCGTCCCAGGAACTCCCTGACGTCCTCCAGGCTCTTCAGGCAGTAGGGGGGCGGCGGTGCGAGCTGGTCCGGGCTCGAGTCCACCTCCACGGGTCTGGAGATGCACAGGATGCTGTAGCTCTGCTCCCGGTCGTTGTAGAAGGTCTCCTCGAACAGGATGGGGACCGACGACGGGTTCGGGAAGCCGGACCCCAACAGGACCTGCCTGTCCTGGATCCGGACCTCCTGAAACACACAGCAGAAACCAACACCTTATTACCAAATCTGGGTTATTATTGTCTGAAAAGGATAAACTGATGTTATTCTGTGTTTTTCTTTTTGTCCACTAATCCCATTAATAGACCGTCTCTCTAAGATGTCTGACTTCCTGTCTGTGTCTCTCAACACAAAGCGGTTCTAAACAGGAACCGGTTCTAAATGAGGTAAAAATCAGACGCGGTCTGGAGTTAACGGTTCTGCTATCTGTATTTTAGAAGTTCTGTAGTGAGATGTCCTCTTCTCAAACGTCCTCTCTTTGTCTTTGTCTTTACTTTGACACACAAACACACATTTTCAACGGTGGACTAATCCACATTTGGTTTTCTAGTGAGTTTGTATGTTGGATTCAGTCAGAATAAACTACAGTGTGTGTGTTCACGATGATGAAAGAGCATGTCACCCATTAAAAAAAGGGCCGATGCGGAAGTTTCTTAAACCTGCATTCTCTCTCCTGTCCACCAGGGGGCGACTCCTCTGGTTGTATAGAAGTCTATGAGAAAATGACTCTACTTCTCTCTTGATTTATTCCCTCAGTAAACATTGTAAACATGAGTTTATGGTCTCAATCTCTAGTTTCAAGTCTTCTTCAATACAGCATGATGTTCATTTAGTAAATGATGCTCCATTTAGAGTCAAACAGACCATAAAGCAGGGGATGCTTTAGGGCGGGGCTACACACTGATTGACAGGTCGACACCAGAGACACGTCCTACTCAGTCCTACTCAGTCCATATATGGTCACTTCCTGTTCACTGGTTGCAAAAAAAACAACAAAACATAAAGCTTCAAAACACAAACATAGAGAAGTATATCTACTTTGTCGTCCTGTCAGAAGACGAATTTGTCTGTATTTCTTTTGAGTGCCTCTGATGGAGCCGATGTTTATGAAGTGAATCCGGACAAACCTTTCCGTCCACAGTCTGGTATCCGTCCTCCGCCGGCTGCAGGACATAGCTGTCGAACTGAGAGTCTGAGAAGCTGCTGACGGTCAAACTCCCACAACACGGCACCAGAACCTGCAGGCGGGACAGAAAACTGTTTACTTTTCCATCCAGTACATTCAAGAACAGATGAACAGTACTCAGATCTTTAACTTAATAAAGATCTAATACAAATAGTAATACTACAGTGTGGAAATACACAACAATTTACTAAATTACAAGTGAAAGGTGTCAAATGTGTCCAACACTTCGGTTTATGATCAAAAACCTGCAGAACTAATGATTCCCATCAGTCTGATAGCGTGATTGTAAACGGTATACCTGCTCAAAATCAGCATGTTAGCCTGCTAATGTTAGCATTTAGCTCAAATGTGACTACGTTTAGCCTCACAACTTGGCTGCATTCTTGTTGAGGCTGATATTGGACCACAGTTTCACATAATTGTAACAGAAATAGTTTGTTTGGGGGGCTTTTGGAATGTAACATCATTTCTTTACACTCCATTCATACAGCAAAAGTCAACCGTTCACAATAAATGGACATTATATCTGGAGGGGGTCATTTAAGGATCTATGAATACGATCACCAGTCAGAAAACCAGGATGTTTTTGTGCTTCGTGTAGTGTGGGAGTTCAGCTGATGTTTTGACGGCGTTCAGATCAGCGTGAGTTCTGATAAGACGGAGCTGCAGCCGGCCTGCATTCAGACATCTGATCCTCATCTTCTGAGGTTTCAGGCGTCCTGACTAAAGAGCTAAAACACTTTTAAGGTCACTTTATGTTCTATGTTCTGTCACCTAGCTAGATTAAATGTATATACGCTGATAAATGCACTGAGAGAGGAGGAAGCAGCTGAGAGTAATGAACCCATAAAAAAAAAAAAATTGTTAAAGTGACAAGACAGGAAGTGGTCCAAACACCTGAACATGTAGTTTCACTTCGTCACATGTTGACACTGGTTATGAGTCGGATCAAAGCTGCTGGGCTAAACAAAGACTGTGGGATTTATGTCAAAGAAACAGATGATCAGCTCTGTAGTTAATTGAACTGGTTTAACTGGGAAAGTCTACAATTCTAAGCAATGAATGAGTAGATTTAGCCTCGAGTCAGAGAGGTGGAGGCGATGCGTGAAATCAGCAGCTGTTGCTGTTTGATAGAAGAAGAAAAAAGGCTGATATTTTTGGTCTATTCACACCTGCAGGTTTTTGTTGTACTGTTGTATTTTGTCTCTGCAGCATTTCCTCCTTTATTTCAACACTTTCAAAATCTACTGGTGAAGCTTTGGGGTTATTAAAAACCATATTTACATGTCTAGGGATTATAGAAAGAAGGACAATTCATTTCCAGATGCTTTAGAAACAGGAGGTGTTAAAAAAAATCTTCATTTGAGTAAATATTTTGCAGCCAAATCCAATCGTTTCCAGGATATTCAACTTTCGTTTCTTTATAACACATGTAATATTTAACATATTTCTTTACAAGGAGTACAAAGGCAATAAAGTAGTCCATGAATATGAGATATGAGTTTACAGATAATTACAATCCCTCCTCTCTATAGTGGGACTACCTATGAGTTACACTGAGTTGTCTTTGTGATTCTTAACAGTTCATTTTGTTTGTACGTTTGTACGTCGTTTCGGAGACTAATGCAGTATTATGGCCTCCGCTCATGCTCGGAGCTTGCATGCTGTCTGCAGAGACTCACGCTACGGTGCCAAAGGCGAGTACAAACAAAGCTTAACCAGGAAGTGTGCTCTGCCTTTTTCTTGGTAGCTCATACCCACAGTCATTAAAGAGTAACGCGAAAGCGAACAGGCTGACTCATAAGGAGACGGACGCTGACATCAGATAGCGAGCGGTTTCCTCGATTCTGGGAAGCCAGGTCTGATAAAAATCCAGTCTGGATCGAAGACTTTCAGAAACAGATTAAACAGATCGCCCTTCACCACTTCGTACATTTCTTCTTTCCATGCAGCCATTTGTTTCCAGTTAATTTCTACAAAAAAGAACTTTTGTAACAGCATGTGGAAGCACTATACAGAGAAGGTATCACTATTGAAAGCTCTTCTCAAGGATGCTCCTTCACAAAAGAAAGCAAAACCACATAATGTTCATTTGTTGCACCTAAACCCTTCTGACAAACAAACACAGGGGGTGAACAGGAGACACTCACGATGCCGTGGAGCTCGGCCACTCGGCTGCAGAGGTCCGGTCTCTGCTTCTCCAGCGCCACGTAGAAAGGATTCTTCAGGATGTTCTCATCATATACAGCCATAAGGAGCTGCAGGTCTGGATCCTGGAGAGGAAAATGGAAGGAGATGATTAACGTGATTTAACAAAGCTTCAAAAAGGAACCCCAAAACAAACCGGGTTGGATTTTCTTTAAACGATCACCAAAACTACATTGTTTATCACAGACAGACACTGTGAAAACATACATAATATAGAGACCTCCATCTCTCCAACGCTCCTTGAAAACATGTCTGACGAAAGCTTTTGAAAAGAAGCTTAAACTAGTGATATTTCCTCATTTTACATATTCTACATGTCTCATTTAGAAATCTTGTCCGGAATTAACCGTTTGCTTTAAACAGATCCTGTAAAAAACATTAAATTCTGAGCTCCTAAGAGCAACTAGGAAGCCACGATTGATTCATCTGAGACCAACAGTCATGTGATAAAAATTCTGTTAAACTTGTACTGAACTTCCGGCTGCTGAACACAGAGCGGAGAGGAGAGGCTGTAAAATAGAGCAATATATAGCACTTAAAGCCTAAAAAAAAAACCAAAAAAACTTTGGTAACACTTGGAAAAATGTTGGTTATAGATTCCATTCTTTTACAATTGTTGTAAATTAAATTATAAAACAAATTCAACTTGCGTGTTTTTTTCTTTTTTATGATTCATGTCATTATAACTGTTATTTTGCACTTAAGACAAGTTTGAGTTCTCCCTACTTCTAGTCATGTAATCTGTTTATTTTATATTGTAGAGAAAATCAAGGCTACATAGAGAAAAATGTGACAAGAGCGAAAACAAAAGTGTTTTTTGAACATTGAAGCATGTAAAAATGTTCTAGTAGAAACCCTGAATACAAGTATGACCCTGAATATGAGCCTGATATTTCACCTTGAAGATTTAGCTTTCTATGCAAAACTCATTCAGCAGATTTCTGTGAAACCTTTAAAGTTTTCTAAGCTTTTAAGTTTAAACGTTGACTGTGAAATGTCGCCACAGACACCCAGTTTGTAATACTGCAAATACATAAATGTAATACTCTGTCAAATGGGGTCTATTATCGTGTTACATATGTTTGTTTTTAAGAGAAGATTAATGAATAAAATATGGAAATAATAATTACGTTCTTAATATATATTTTGGGTTAATTTATTTTGTCGATCAGGAAAATAAAAAAACAACAATTTAGGAATAAATGATAAATTAGTCGTTAGATTAATCGGTTTGTTGAAAGAAAAAAAAGAAAAATTCATAAGAAAAGGATTGTTGTGGAGCCCGAAAACAATAAAAGACTTGGAGACTACAGCCGGAGCAGCAGCTCTGTGAGGCTTTTAACCTGATAATAGCAATAAAATAAAAAGTTTATCTCAACAGATATTATTAAATTCATCCAGAGGAGATTATGATTGCGTTTGAAGCAAATGCCACGGCAAGCCATCAAATAGCTCTGGAGACATTCCGCTCAAAACCACAAATGTGGACCTCACAGTGCGGCAGTAGAAAAAGTAAAGAAACCAAAAACAAAGTCGTGAGGATTCATCTTCAGGGAACCATGAATGTCTGAACCAAAACTGACGGTAACCGACATGACAGTTGAGATATAAGACACACAACATCAACTTCTCCAACTACAAAAACATATAAACAGATGTATGACAGCAACTTCTGAGTTTCCGATCAAAAACCCGTGTAAATCCTGGACAAGTTACAGAAGATGATCGTTGTTTGAGATAAACAAAGCTTAACAGATCTTATGATTCCTTTACGTCTCCGGATTTATTACCATTATAATAATATTAACCACTTTATTTGAATCGTCAGCTGAGACTTCCAGACAAAAATAAGTCTCTTTCAGACTGTTTTCCACAATAATTACGAGTTAATTTTTCCACAGTTTTCTGCCAATTCTCGGAGTTGAGTTCTTTCAGAGTGCAGTCCTCCTCGCCGACCGCTCTTTCAGGCAGGAAATGTGTGATCTGTCAGCTGTTGCTGGCCTCAGGCCGAGCTGTGAAGCCTCACAGAGAGAGCTCAACTCATCCCGAGACAATTATTCCTTTTATGATGTTTTATGTTCTGTTTTAATACTTTACTTATATTTTTACTGGTGTAGTTATGTGTGACAAAATGTGCTTGTTACATGTTGTGGCTCAAAACTAACTTCTAAAGAACATGGTTGCCATTTTTAGTCAACTCAAAATTGGAAATGTGAATTAAAAGCTTTATCACAGTAACCAAACAAAATTCTTTGTAGTAGAATTTTCCGTCCAGCTCAAAGATGGCGGGATACTTAAGAATTCACAAATGTCCCTCTTTGTTTTTTGTTCAGGTTCATCTGGTTCTTTGTCAGTTGAAGCAACATTTACCCGTCTTAAACAGGTAAACAACATTGCTCATACAGCGTTGTCTTGTTTCCGTTTTGACTGTAGCATCAATATTTGAATATCTATAATAAAACACATTTTTAAAATGTATTTATTTTGGGGTTCACATTTTGCTGTCTGCTGTCCCTATTTTTAATATTATAAAAAAAACATAGAATATAGAATAAATATCAGACAGTTTTATTGCCAAGTTGTCGGTGAACTTAAGATGATTTCCCAAGATAAAAATCATGCAATCAAGTATTTACAATATAACTGGAGGATTTTTTTAGAATTAAACATATCATTGAGTTTGACAGTTTTTTCTTAAATAATGTGTCCTCTGTCTGCCAGACATTATCACCCAGAGTCCAACTCACAACACAACGTTTACCAAGTTAAGTGATCTGTAACATAGTTAAGATTCATTCTGAGGGGGACCATGAATGTCTTTACAAACTGTCATGGCAATCCAACTAACATTTCTTCAGATGTTTAACTCAGGATTACAAATGTGAGCCTCATTATGGTACTAAAACAAAACAGACGATCACAAAGTCACAAGTGTTTATCCTCTGGGGACCACGAATGTATGTACAAAATGTCATGACAATCCATCCAACAGGTGATGAGAGGTTTCACTCTGAACTACAAATATGAAACTCAAGATGGCGCTAGAAGAAGAAGTCAGAGGAACACCAAAGTCGTTATGATTCATCCTCTGGGGACCGTGAACGTTAGTACAAAACAGGTGTTGACATAATTCAGTCCAGCCATGCATCAAGCATGAGAAAAAAACAACAACTAACAACACATATTTAACAATTTATCCAATCAGCCGTCAAATTAAATAAAAAATATACTTAATTCATCCATCAAGCCGCATATATGCAAATATGTCTGAAACAACACTTCAAATAATAGTTATTCTACATAAATAAACATGAAGAAACACAAAGAAACATTAACATTATAACGACAAGTGCTAAAACAATATTTTTCACCGTATATCTGAATGATAATAAGTGAAAAAACTGATCTATACGCGTAAATCTCAACGACGCAGCAGCCTCGTGAACCATAACGTTCCTCCACATCCTTTAAAACTCTTCATCTGATCACCTCACCTCATCGCTCTGCTCAGAGATCAGCTTCATCCTCACTCCGCTCCAGTACAGACCAACTGGGAACCAGTCCAGCAGAGACAGCAGACCTCTCCTCCCATTCATGGTCCTCGTGACCTCACAAAGCTTGACATTTAACAGCGTATTCGGCGGTGAGGAGGAATGTCCGGCCCCTCCGGCCCCGACGCTACACACTTAGATCACCGACGCTCAGCTGACGTCTTAGCCCGAAGCTTAAAATGTGTGTGAACAGAGGAACCGCCTCAGCAGCAGCAGAACAAACAACCAGCAGTGAGGAGATTTAGGTCAAACATCCCAACAATGTTTGCTGAGTGACTCCATCAACAGTTAGATTTTTATCAGAAATAAGAGAAACCTCAAAATATTACCTTAGTATTTCAAAATAATATTACCTTAGTATTTCAAAATAATATTACCTTAGTATTTCAAAATAAGAGAAACTTTCTCAAAATATTACCTTAGTATTTCAAAATAATATTACCTTAGTATTTCAAAATAATATTACCTTAGTATTTCAAAATAATATTACCTTAGTATTTCAAAATAATATTACCTTAGTATTTCAAAATAATATTACCTTAGTATTTCAAAATAAGAGAAACTTTCTCAAAATATTACCTTAGTATTTCAAAATAATATTACCTTAGTATTTCAAAATAATATTACCTTAGTATTTCAAAATAATATTACCTTAGTATTTCAAAATAAGAGAGATGTTCTCAAAATATTAACTTAGTATTTCAAAATAAGAGAAAAGTGGCTGAAAAATCTCCAGCAAATGAAGATAGTGGAGATTAAAGTGAAATAATAACATAATTTCTGTGTTTATAAAGAGGTTGATCTCTCTCATTCATTGTGCAATAAATGTCACATTAAACATCCATTTGTTTTTCCCACACCAGACTCCATACTAAGGTAATAATTACCTTAGTATTTCAAAATAATATTACCTTAGTATTTCAAAATAAGAGAGATGTTCTCAAAATATTACCTTAGTATTTCAAAATAAGAGAAATGTTCTCAAAATATTACCTTAGTATTTCAAAATAAGAGAAATGTTCTCAAAATATTACCTTAGTATTTCAAAATAAGAGAAACGTCCTCAAAATATTACCTTAGTATTTCAAAATAAGAGAAACGTCCTCAAAATATTACCTTAGTATTTCAAAATAATATTACCTTAGTATTTCAAAATAAGAGAGATGTTCTCAAAATATTACCTTAGTATTTCAAAATAAGAGAAATGTTCTCAAAATATTACCTTAGTATTTCAAAATAAGAGAAACGTCCTCAAAATATTACCTTAGTATTTCAAAATAATATTACCTTAGTATTTCAAAATAAGAGAAAAGTGGCTGAAAATGTACTCTTAAATCTCCAGCAAATGAAGATTAAAGTGAAATAATAACATAATTTCTGTGTTTATAAAGAGGTTGATCTCTCTCAACATTAAACATCCATTTTTTTTTCCCACACCAGACTCCACTCATAAAACTGGACATTTAAGGCTTCCTGTTCCTCTGTGCTTGGTGCTAGTCTTTAAAAACAGTTTGCACAGTATTACCTGCTGTTTGCACAGAGTATTACCTGCTGTTTGCACAGACCTGCTGTGTTCCTCTGTGGTGGAACATTCAGACACTCAGACCTGCTAATGTTCCTCTCTGGCATAACAGGAAGAATGGGAACTAGCCTGCAAGCTAAGAGAAAAACAGCATGCTGGGGATGTAAGCCTGAGCACAATGCTAGCATGCTAAAGGAGCCTGGTGCTCTCAGGGACACATGTTACCTGCTCTCAGGCTGCACTGCTCCTCCGCAGCATGGCGGCTCTCTCTGCTCCTCCACGGCCGCCTGTCGACGCCTGTCTGCGGGGATCAGCTGGCCGACCTGCCGCTGGAGCTTCTGGAGCTTCTGCCTCCGGGTTGCCAGACCTGAGGGAGGAAACACGTAAAATAAAGCTGAGTCAACAGGAGCCGCTTTTACTTTGAAGAGAACATTTCCGTCAGGGTTGTGTGGGTTTAGTATTTCAAAATAAGAGATGTTCTCAGAATATTAACTTAGCATTTCAAAATAAGAGATGTTCTAAAAATATTAACTTAGTATTTCAAAATAAGAGATGTTCTCAGAATATTAACTTAGTATGTCAAAATAATATTAACTTAGTATTTCAAAATAATATTAACTTAGTATTTCAAAATAATATTACCTTAGTATTTCAAAATAAGAGAAACTTTCTCAAAATATTAACTTAATATTTCAAAATAATATTAACTTAGTATTTCAAAATAATATTAACTTAGTATTTCAAAATAATATTACCTTAGTATTTCAAAATAAGAGAAACATTCTCAAAATATTACCTTAGTATTTCAAAATAATATTACCTTAGTATTTCAAAATAAGAGATGTTCTCAAAATATTACCTTAGTATTTCAAAATAATATTACCTTAGTATTTCAAAATAATACTAAAATATACCTTAGAAATACTAAGGTAATGTTTTGAGAATGTTTCTCTTATTTTAAAATACTAAGGTAATTATTACCTTAGTATGGAGTCTGGTGTGCAAAAAAAAATGGATGTTTAATGTTACATTTATTGCACAATGAATGAGAGATATTGAGCGCTGTTTTGAGAAAGTTACTCATTAATTTGAGAAAGTTTCTCTTATTTTGAAATACTAAGGTAATATTTTGAGAACGTTTCTCTTATTTTGAAATACTAAGGTAATATATTGAGAAAGTTTCTCTTATTTTAATTTACTAGGTTATTGTTTTGAGAAAGTTACTCATTAATTTGAGAAAGTTTCTCTTATTTTGAAATACTAAGGTAATATTTTGAAAACGTTTCTCTTATTTTGAAATACTAAGGTAATATATTGAGAAAGTTTATCTTATTTTGAAATACTAAGGTAATATTTTGAGAAAGTTTCTCTAATTTTAAGATACTACATTATTGTTTTGAGAAAGTTTCTCATTAATTTGAGAAAGTTTCTCTTATTTTGAAATACTAAGGTAATATTTTGCGAGAGAGAGAGCCCACTTCATGGTTTTACTTTACTACTCCCTCTAGTTACTGGTGTTCTTCTAAAACAAACTGGTTCACACTGCCTCCTACTGTCCAGCATGGTGAATTACATTAAGAGGCTCATAATCACTGGATAGTTCATTCTTTAAAGGGCAATTCAACCAGTTTTACACAAAAGTATAATTTCTCTTGTGGAAGTGGAGGAGCTTTGTCAAAGCTGATGAATTCCAATTTTATGGAAGCGCGATCTTCAATTGCCGGAGATTTAAGTAAATGCTCGAGCCCACTTTATAGTTTTACTTTACCACATTTCAGCAGTGCTGGAAAAAGTACTCACATCTTTTACTAAAGTAAAAAATAGCAATACCAGTGTGGAAATACTAACATACATATATTTCAATTTTTACTCACCTTAAAGGTAAATATGCAAAATCTACTTAAAGTATTCATTATGCAGAATTGCCCATTTCAAAATAATGATTATAAAGTATAATAAACATAATTATTGATGCATTCATGTGTACACATTTTTTTAGCTCATAATTTATGAGTTGATTAATATTTTTTATTAATAATGTAAATATGTTAAGTAACTAAAATAAATATTGCCGTTAAAAAGTACAATATTTACCTCTGAAATGCAGTGAAGTTGAAATATAAAGTCACAGAAATCACAAACTCTACGTTCCACAAGATTATTGAATACTTTGTTATAGAAATGACAAATCAAAAGTATGTAAAATAGCTAAATAATCTCCATATTTACCCACTGCAACATTATAATGACACTTTAATGCATCAGTAATAATAATCCAACACTGACACACTATTTTGTTGCATAATGTGTTTTTTTTTTTAAATTACTTTTGATACTCTAAGAAGAACACGACAGAAACAAGGACTCTCTGAAGTGACTTGAATGACAAACGACAAACAGCGGAAACTTAACAGAACAAATACCTTACTTGGTTTATTGGATTTTCAAGGCAACAGTAAGTAACTGATTACAGAGAAAGTAAAGTAAACACTCTGCTGTGTTAAAGAGGGTCAATTTAAACACATGAAAAACTCTGAGCTGGATCCATCTGATCAGGTCCAAACAAATGTGAGAATGTAAAACTTCTCTTACAATTGATTACAAAAGTATTCAGTCTTTTGTCCATTTCCACTCTTGTACCACCAAATTAAGTTCAAACAAAGTTACATTGTTATTAAAGTTTCACGTAGAGTATCTTTCACGTTAAATCTTTTATTTTGGCAATGAACTACATTTCCGATTCTGATGTGCAGTAACTTAAAAATGTTCAGTCAGTCTTGAGCCTCGCTTGTAAGCCGTTAATAAGAACAACGTTTAGGTTGCCAGGTTGAGAAAAATCAATTGGCACAAATGGAATATAATTTGTTTTCATTAGTGTATAATGACCTCAAACTGAGACTCTTAATATTTTATTTAGCTTATAAAAAGACATTTCTATCTACGTAGGGAGCGGGTCGTCTTCCACAAAGTCGGCCATGTTGCACCGCCATGTTTCTACAACACCAACAAATACTGGCCGTTCGCGTTTTTTTTTATTATTATCTAAAGATAGCGATGGCTATCGATGCTCAATACTAAATGTGGCGGTGACTGAACCAGGTGAAGTGAAGAAAACTTGAGTTAACGGTTACCTTTACCGCAATAAGACATTTGCGAGTAAAAATCAAATATTTTATCAATATATCTGTTCAGCATGAACACGAAAAGAAAGTGAAACCTAATTCAATCTGCCCCCGCCGCTGTGTTTACACAAAAACAGCACGCACAATTGTCCAAAAGCTTCTTTTTTTTTAACATTTATAATATTTATTTTTTTAACTGTCTCTTGTTTTGCACTAACCTCTATGCTGCTGTAATCCTGCAAATTTCCCCGCTGCGGGACTAATAAAGGATTATCTTATCTTATCTTATTTTGTTTTAAAAATACTATGTATGTTTTTTAACTATTTAGTCGTAAAAAAGAAAGAATATTCATTAAAGACAAAAAAAGCCGCAACGTACGCACTCAGCAATCGGCTCTCGACACGTCTTACAATTTTACCAAAAAAACTAAATTAAACTCACAAAAGCTGTCAGCCCGCTCCAAGTATTATTTCCAAACAGAGAGAATAATCACCAACGAAGGATTCTTCACAATCTGGCAACCCAGAGATTGCTATTATAATGGCTTATAACTGATCTATAGTACATTCATTATTAAACATTAATATAGCCATTAGTAACAACTCATTGACCTTTATAAAAAAAAAGTACTTTATGAGAAAGCCCTTGACAGTAAATGAGGCAGTAAAATAGGGCTGTATCAAATGTTATTTTTGTAATGATGATGCTGTTAAATTGCTGCTAGTCAGCCCCCTTAATCCGGGAGAGACAACTTTTTTAAATGTTTTTTTAAAGGCTGAACGCCAACAAATATGGACTGAAGCAGAATATTTCGTTAGATGAAAATATTTTGTGAATTTTGAAATTGTTTATATCTATCTTTTTTCAATAAATTTAGACTTTCACTTGGAAAAAGGTCCAAGATTTTATGGTACAAGAATTTCAAAAGTCTCAAGGGTGAATACTTTTGCAACTGAGTGTAAAACTGCTGAAAATACAAACAGAACACAAACATTCTCTAATACTTTTCACAAAACAAAGTGCTTTAAGAGAAAAACATGTTTCCCCTGTTAAAGGTTTTTTATTTTTTGCAGGGGAGTTTTTCCTCATCCAAATCGAGGCTCTAATGATAGAGGGAGTCGTATCCTGTAACATAGACGTGTCACAAATTGAAGGCAGGATTGGCGATTCGACTCTTATTTTTTCCTGTCTTCAACCCTGAATACCATTAAAAAAAAACCACTAAATCACTTCAAAGGAGACTGACTCAAACAGCTGGATCAGGTATTGGAGACAATAGGCAAATGTGGTATTTTAATAAATAACAATTCAGTAGATTTATATCAATTAGTGGTGTAACGGACCATTGTTTGAGTGATCCGTAGTGATCCCCCCTCACGGATTGGCACGATTGTGAACCGCGGATTAATGACACAGTTTAACGTTAACCATCACAGTGTGAAATAAAGTTTTACTGACGGTCGTTATCCTCCAATATTCAGTAAAATATGAGATCAGGACATCATTTATGCTTTTCTAGTCTCTGATAATGTTACATTATAAACAACCAATCTGTGTTTAAATCAACAGGAGGAGAGCTAGTAATGTTAGCAGCACCGCTAACGGCTAAAACGACAGTCCCTTTCAGTTACATTGAGTATTGTCTGAAGGTAAATTATAACGTTATCATGATGTGTTCACATGTAATCTGTAAAATGTAGTGTTGTTGGTGATGAACTAGAATAAATCCAGTAGTTTGAAGGAGATGTTTTCACATTAATATAAATAGATATTAGAGATGAATTATGATGTTTAACTTCCTAACACTAGCTCTAATCAGATTATTATACATCCTTAAACTATTTTTGACTATATTTATTTTAATCCATAAAAATACAATCTTTAATTTCCTTATCAATTGAATTGTATTTTTATGAAGAAAAAAAAACACTATAAATGACTATAACAAAGAAAAATAACATTTAGTATTTTTTATGGTTTACTGACTTCAGAGCGGTTCAAATTATGTTTGGAATGGTGGCAAAAAATAAATAAATACAAATTCTGGATCCTTGTAGACCAGCTGCTATAATCGAACAACAAAAGGATCTGTATCTGCCAATATGGATCATCAATGATCTCTGACTTTGATCATTGATACAATCCGAAACGTGACTTTTATGATCCGTTCAACCACTAATATCTGTAATTATTTATCAATTTTTATAGTTTGGGATTATAGTATAGTATTATAGAAAATCAATGTTTAAGTCAAGCCTGATGTTGCCTTACACTTTAAAGAATGATCACAGCCACAGCTCATCAATTAAACACTGGTGACTCCCAAAGGTATCTGTATGGGGACTGAAAAAGTCACATTGGTGCCTAATTTAACATTTTAAATGGCCTCAGTGTGGAACATTCCCCCCCAAAACCATGGCGGTTGATACCATGTAGCTTTTTAAAGAAAGAATAGACAGCTGATGGTGCATAAAACCATTTATCTGCTGATCGTTCTGTACAGACTGTGAATATCCTTCAGGCCTATTTATGATTTGTAATATTGGGATATATAGTGAGTTCTGTAACGTGAACGTCATATTACATCTTGCTTTGTGTTTGAGAAAAATAAACGTAAATCTGAATAGTTTATAAAGTCAGCGCAGGAGTTTCTATGCCCAGATCCCTTTAATATTAAAGAGGTCAAAGGTCACAGCACCAGTACAACAGATGATCTCAGATTTATAATAGATGAGAGAAAGGTTGGTCGTGTGCTTTTGTTCCTTAGCGTCTGTCTTTAATCTTCAGTCGCTCTCACTGCCGCTCTCTGAGTTCACGTACCAGTTGTCTTTTCCCGTGTCCTCCACAAAGTACAGTCCTGAAGACCAAACCACGAAAAGTACGGTCGTCACTTCAATACAGCAGATAACAAATAGTACACTTCATATTCCCCCCCCCAATATCAGAAATGATACCGTCAAATGTTTATGTTCTCAGGTTGTTGGTGTGGTTCCTACCATTTGGTGTTCTGTCTTCCTCCTCTTCAAAGTGCTCCATGTCGTAACTCACAAAAATATTCTGAGGAAAAAGTTAATTGTTGAATATAATATCAACTTGTCTCCACCAGCTTTAAGGAATTTCTCATCACTTACTACTTAACATAGAACAAAACTGAGTCCAGTACCTTGTTCCTGAGGAGTCTTTCCCAGTATCCCTGCTGTTGTTTGACCAGTTTGAGGACTGGCTCATTGGACTTCATCTCCCAGCAACAACGCTCAGCAGCGATGTTGCCGTGAAGCTGCAGGTCGGCTCTGTAGGTCCGAGCGTTCGCTCTGCAACTGAACACGAGCAACAAAAAGAGAGAGAGAGAGAGAGAGAGAGAGAGAGAGAGAGAGAGAGAGAGAGAGAGAGTGTCAACCAGGTGGCCACCTCCGGTTCTGAAAAGTGAAGTCGATGCTTCATGTCTTAAAGCTGCATTCTCTCTCCTGTCCACCAGGGGGCGACTCCTCTGGTTGTATAGAAGTCTATGAGAAAATGACTCTACTTCTCTCTTGATTTATTCCCTCAGTAAACATTGTAAACATGAGTTTATGGTCTCAATCTCTAGTTTCAAGTCTTCTTCAATACAGCATGATGTTCATTTAGTAAATGATGCTCCATTTAGAGTCAAACAGACCATAAAGCAGGGGATGCTTTAGGGCGGGGCTACACACTGATTGACAGGTCCACACCAGAGACGTATAAATTGCGACGGCCGTAATCAAAGATTAAATACTTAAATCGAGGCTTCAAAGCGATCGGTGGAAACACTGCAGCAACAGCTTGTTCTAACCTCTCTTATTTTTGGAATCAATCAAAGTAATGACTCACTTCATATCACATCTTTGCAGTGTGCGCCACATAATATTTATTTGATTAAGTCTTAAGCTGAGTAACAGCTGTATTACTCAGAAACAACAGATTACAGGATGACTTTAGTGTCAAATGTCCCAACAAGTAAAACTGATTGGGCTTCGTGGATGAGGAACCTGAACTAATGTCTGATATGTTAGCAGCCGGTCAGAAACAACCGTTCTCATTGGCCACGGTGTAAACTGACAGACCTGTACACGACTCTGTCGGGGTAGAAATCGCAGCGCTGGCTCTCCGGGTTCCTCAGCTTCACCGTCACGATCACAGAGTCGGACGTCTGGTACCAACGGGCCGGAGGGTGGAAACTGAAAACAAACCCGGAGGAGGACACGAATATAAATCACAGACATCTCGAGCTCATTCCTCTGCGTGGAAGCTCAGAAATATCAACCTGCGTGGCTTTTGAGTTACTTTTAAATGGCAGTAACTTTATGATATAACAAGTCACATTTAAACGTACGTTACCCATCACTGAGTAGGAAGGATTTTCTTTTTAAAACCCACTTTGTACCTTTTTGTGGAGTCATCACAGTCCGTCTCATTAGTGCTGAAGACCTGCTGTCTGTTGCTTTGATCGTCACCTGAACACAGAGACGGGTCACGATTATTAACCACAATGTTCGTCTCAGGTTCAGGACACAATTCTGTTTTCACATTTCAGATACTGACATTAAATGTGGAAGCAGCTACAAGGCCTTCATTTCACTCTTATTCTTACACTGGGTGTTATTTACTTCATTTAATAATGATAAATATGTATCTGTTTTTCTGTGTAGTGATAACTTTGATCCAGTTTTAGGAATGAATATCAAAACATTCAATCTGAAGAGTGTCACAACATAAAAAGTCTGATCTATGAGTAATTATCTAACTTTTTTAAATGTAATATTCTACATGATCAACATGCACGGCGGTGCTTCTCTGTGACAATCTACAATTCCTACTGAGGATAACTCTATTATTATTTAATTTTTACCATTTCCAGCGAGGTTGAGACAAGCAGGGCGAAGTTCTCCATCTCTGATCCTGTGTATCAAAATAAAAAAAGCTTTGTTTCAGTTCTGTAATAAGACCAAAAAAATATAAATCCCTCTGAGGGACTTTCAGCTGAAAGTTCAGATATTTTATATAATATTTGTGACTGTGTGATAATTGTTTCTATAACTAAACTTCTCTGATTAAAATGTTGACTTTGCTCTTTAATTGCAACACAAATATTACATAAACACACATCACCACGGATTCTTATAGTGAAGAATTCAGGCTAGCTAGATAGTGCTACAGACAGCTAGTACTGCTATAGTTACATATTGCAACTCCAGGTTCTATGAGTATAGGCTGGCCCTCTAAGAGCTTTTTCTTTCTCAGATCAGAAGGGTTTCTTTTTATCACATACAAATCTCAATCGTCCAACCTATTTCCCTTTGTAGATTTGCACTGCATTGATGCAGTTCAATACAGAGCACATCTTTAAGTTTCCAATTACGGCACGATTCCTGATTCTAGGGACAGTTGGCAACCCTTAGGCTCAGCATGCCTCGTTAACCCAATAATCCCTCAGGTCTCAATGTGACTTTTTACCAAGCTCAGGTTACAAACTCAACAGTCAGTTAAGAGCTGCTGGATCCTAAAATGCAGCGTTTGATGAGTGTGTTTGTAGCTTTCACTACTCAAGGCAGGTTAAACAATTGTTGGAACATGTTTGTGATGTCATATTTATCTAAATCCGAAATTTTTGAAGCCTAAAAAATGACCAACCTATTATTTTTAGTATGAAGACACCAACCTCATGATCTGCTCAGCTGACCTCAGATCAGCTGTGTGGGTGTTTATCTGTCTGTCCAGCAGGGGTTTCTTATCACACACTGGGACCAGGTGAAGGTTAGCTGCTGGAGGTGCTTGTGGTTCTGGGACCGGAGACTGGATCGTTGGAGATACTGGACTAAGCGGCTCACACGGCTCGAGGAGAGGAAGGTCATCGAGCATGCTGCTGACCTCGACTGCTCTGACGGCTTCGGCAAGAACCTCCACCTCAGCTTTGATCCTGACCTCCAGAGACGCCGGACCATCCCCCGACCTACAAACAACAGATTGCTGCTTCATTCATCGTGGTGACGGTGGCCGATATCTTCCGTACCCACCGCTCGAGTGCTTCCTTACCCGGAGATGTGACCCGCCTCCTTGCTGCCGCCGACCTCGTCTTGCTGGCAGAGCGCCCTCAGCAGGTCCAGATGCTCCTGGTTGCTGACTCCCATCCCAGTGTTCAGGATCTCTGACTGCACGCTGTATTCATTGATGACAGTTTTCATACCTGGAACCTGGGTCAACCGGACCTGGGAAAAAATGTATAATACAAATGTTGTGCATCAAAACAGCCCAGTCCAACACACTTTAAAATTTGCTCACAAAATCCTTTTATCAACTTTTTTTAGATGCCTTTTTTTTTGCCTGAGGCTACAAATGTGAATAATAAATTAATTTCTATTTCTAAAAATTCAAATTCCGTTTTACTTTTTCTTTTGACTCCTTGGTATAATTACCTTTTTTATAATTGCAAAAGAAGAAGAAATCAAGTACTTGTTTTTGCCTCACAGTAATGAATTGACACACGTTTGTGTATTAAGAGAGTCGAGGTCAGAGTAGTAGCGCAAGTTTAAACCAAGCTTCAGTCCCCAGAGGGCGAGATTATTGATTGATTATTGTATTGATTTGTGAATCAGTAACAATCTGACTAAACGATGAAAAAAAAAAAACTCACCATGGGGTCAACAAACACAGTGTTTCCCAGACTGAACACCGCTCGGGCTCGGTGCTGAAGGCCTCGGATCTTCTGGTTGATCGCTCTGGTGACCTGTGAGCCAAAACAAGAGTCCAATCACATGACCAGCACACGGCTGCTTGTTTTACACATGAATGATGTTCAAGAGCACAACGTCAAAGGAGCCACAAATCTGAGCACCAATACCTGCAGATTTAATGCTGGCTGTCTGTTAATTAAATGACTTTAACTCAACACACAGAACAGTTAAAATGACAGTTAAGGGCAATTTTCAAATTTGAAAGAAAACTGAATTAAACAATATAGAAAAAAACACAATGACCTCACTCATGTTCTCCTTTTCTTGTTCTAGATGAGTTGTTTTTTGGTCATTTAAAAATGTAATAAAAGTAGGAAATATAAAGACCCCATCAGTGACCTCATTACCCAATAAATATAAAAAACTGTATTTTTACCAATAACAATGAGTCTTTGAAAGTTCGTAGTACACAATTTTAGCTAAATGTTATATATTAAACTAGTTAAATGTTTAAAGGAAGTGTTTTTATTTTGATGCAGATTGAAATATTCTGCTTCACTCCGCGTTTAGCTTTTCAAAAACAACGTTTGCTCTCCGACTCGCCGCACATAAAAGGAGGCACGCACTGTCGAGTTATGTTCATTAAAGATGGTTGATTTAGGATCTTTTTTTGGGGGGCGTGACATCATAAAATACGACATTCAAAGACCTCAATAGAAGTTTTGAATGTAAAGAAATGATATTCCATACAGGCCTTCATCCTTCTCACTGCAATAGCTTAACACATCCAGAGAATTTAAGGAGATATTTAACTTTCTATCTTTCTTTCATCTCACAGTAAATATTGCAATATCAATATCAACAAGGATTCACAGCAGATTTACAGTGAGTGAGTTCTGCCAGCTGATTAAATGTTTATGAACTGCAGTGTTTTTAGGACGTTTACTAATTTGAACAGGGTCATGAGGTCACTGTTAGTGGGCTTTAAAGACACCCTGTGACAAACTGTTCATTTCCCAGCTTTAAGTAAATAAAAAGAGGAAAATCAAACACAGAAATAGTGGTGATGTGTTTGAGAGCAGGAAAACCTTTGGGTGCCAGTCGGTCTCGGCATCGACGGGTTTGACCCGGCAGACGACGATCTCCACGGCCTGGCCGGGCAGAGAGTGGAACTGATCCGGGAGCTGGAGGATCTGATGGGATTTGACCTCCTCCTCCTTTCCCACGTCGATAAAGCGGACAAAGACGCTGAAAAACAGCCGGTCACCTCTCTCTGGGACGGACAGGATCTTCACCCTGCCGCAGGGAGCACACAGTGGCATTGCACACATATTTCTGTGTCGCTCTGATCAATACAGGTTTGAACATCATGAATAAAACCCCCACAGATGTTTCAAACCTCTGACCTGTGGAAGAGCTCGTCCTCCTGCACGGCGTATAAGCCTCCCTCCAGCAGCTCCTTGGCTCCAGGTTTCCTGTCGGCATAGTACGCCGTCATCTCGGACGCCATGCTCCGAAAGCCTCCTCCGTCCTCCTTCTGGACGACGCGGCCGTAGAACACCGATGCCGTCTTGATGTAGAGAGGGACGACCTGCGAGCATCAGACGCAACATTCAATACAAGTGCTGTCGTGGATTTTGGTGTAGAAAAAGACGACACTATGGGGGTGTAACATTGTAATCCACATTTTTTGTGATTAATTAGTAAAGATGACGGCCAAGAACTGTGTAATAATAATAATAGAAAATGACTAATTATTTGAATTAATAATGTGATCATGACTTCAGAGAATGAGATCTGAAGCTATCGACTTCATGAGCAGTGTGAACTATACACCACTAATTCAGACAATGTCTTTAAATAAAGAGGTTCTGTTAAACTGTGCTCTCTAGGCAGAAGTGTCTGATATATATGTGTATATATATATATATACATAATAAAATAGAGACAAAGATGTGTATGTCCTCACTTCTATGACTCCTGAGGCAGGAAGCACGGACTGGTCCAGCTGGGAGATGAATCTGTGACGGTCGGGACACACACTGCTGTCTCTGCAGAGGAAAGAAAGAAAACACAATAAATCTGATTTTGTGGCTCATTTTCTCTTTTGAACCAGGAAGCTATTTCTTTTACTCAATCTGGCTATAAATGCCAAAATCTTACAAGCTTTAATTCCAAAAGTCCACAGAAACCTGTGACACTGAGAAGATCCTCCGCTCTGAAAAGTTTGGAACGACTTTGAGATTTGTTAAAAAACATTTAAGTATTTCTACAATGTCAATGTTTGGTTATGAATATAGAATTTAATTAAAATTTTCCATTCAACAAAAGTTACAAAAATGTTGCCATATACTGTCAATTATAGACGTAGAATTAACGAAAAGGTCAGATTTAAAAAAGAAGTCTGAATCGAACGAGAAAATAGCATTCGGTGCAGCTCTGCCTGACGTCTTTACATCCAAACGTCTAAAAAGCTGAAGGTTCACGTTTGGCATTCTGACAGAAGAATAAATGGATTAATCCATGGTCAGTTGTTTTTTTAAATCGACTTTCTGTCAATCTATTCATTCATTCATTGACTAATTGTTTCAGCTCTCGACTGGTTAAAAAATGTGTGTTTAACAAGAGATTAAACAAAGCCGATACAGCTGAACAAAGTCTGTGTGTTCTTGCCTTTACAGATTTGAAACTAAGTGGATTAAACGCTCAGTTTATTCAACAGAAACAACACAACATGAACTACAGAGCAGAAGCTGACCTGCAGACTCCAAAGCTCTTCAGGTATCTGCAGAGAGGCCTGTTGGTCTTCTGGTCCTCCCGGGCCACGTGGACCCCCTGAGCGAAGGACAGCAGCTCCGGGGGAAGCAGGGCGTTGGTTCGGCCCAGGTAACGCAGAACCCCGACCACGTGACAGGCGTTCCTCTCAGAGATCAGCAGCACCGACCTGGAGAGGCGACGGCGGCTCCCCGTTTGGTCCTCGGAGGAAACCTCGGTGAAGAAATCAAGAGAGACGTAAACAAAACATTTCACCTTTTAGCTGCAAATGTGGACGATGAATCCGAAGTTGTGTTATTGCGTTGATCGTTTCTACGGGAACAGAAGATGCGTCTGTCTCTCACTCGTTCAGAGAGGTTCCTGAAGTTCTCGGCCATACAGGAGAGCCGGCCGCCGAACAGTTTGGGGGAAGTGGGGAAGCCGTAGTGGACGACGCAGGTCGCATCTCTGACTCCCAGACACTTCAGACACTCGCTGGTGGTCACTAGAGGTCAAAGGTCAAACTCAGCATGAATAAATATTCTGGGAGGAGATTCAATGAAATTAGTTTTACTGTTGATGTTCATTTTGTTTCCTTTTCTTCGTGTCGGGGTGGAAATGAAAAAAAACTACTGTTTTTAAATTGAACACATTGTCGTCAAAGTTTGTATTACGTCTTCATATATAGTCAAATATTGCATGTGTCATTATATAATTAATATTTTACCAAAATCAAGTGCAAATGGGGTGGAGATACAAGGTTTTGCGGACAATTTGAGTATCCGATGGAGTTACGAGATTCAAGATGGAGCCACAGGCTCATATATATATATATATATATATATATATATATATATATAAATAAAAATAAATAAATAAAGAAACATGTAGATTTGAGGTTTGGGCCCGACAGACACGTTATATAAATATATGTTCAGTTTACCCAGAATAACATGAGTGCCGGGGCCGACGTCTTTCCTCCACTGCTGGATGACGAAGTCAAACTGGTGTGTTAACCCTTCGTGGGTCTTGAGGCAGAATGCTGATTTGTTGCTCACGGCCTGAAGATTAGAAAAGATTCATTTAAGGAAGACTACACTTTGGTTTCTCTCTCCACTATCGGTGCACTACATCTGTAGATGATGCATGTTGATGAAGAGAGAAAGTCATATTTCATCTCTAATATACATTTCATATTGCTGTGAAAACGTCTCCTTTAGACAGCTGGATTTATTCTAGTTTCTCCTAAAAAAATACATTTCACAAGATTGCATTTGAACACATCATGATAACATTATAATTTACCTTTGCCAAATACTAATTTTAAATGAATTGAGCCTGGCTGATTATAATGTCACTGCATGGAACCTCCTGTTGATTTAAACATAGATGGTACTGGTTTGCACGTGTGCAGTAGTGATCGGGCAGGATGAACAGATCGGGTAGAGAGTGACACTTGTTGTTGTTCATGTGTAGCATAAATGAGCAGCTAAATAATATGATAACGTGATATCCAGCATTTCAGGCTCGAAAACAACTCTAGTTCTGGTATTTTGATGCTGCAAAGGATGTCTTGGTATTACAACAAATAAAATATGTTTCTTTAATTGTTAGTATGTCAATTTGATCCTAAATTAACAATAAAACCAAAGGAATACACAGTTTAACTTTCCAAAAAGTATATGTGTGGCTGCAATCTCTGTTTTCTGAGGAAGGCCGTCTAATGAGGATGTCTCCTGTCGGTGCTATCAATGCAATTCTTAATGTGTTGTATTATCAATTATTTTGCAAATATTTGTTAGTAAATACGACTCTTGACTCTCTTTTCGGCAGGACACAAACTTTCAGCTGAGCTCACACGTATTCATATAGAGCGTGTGATACAGACACGTTTCAATATCGTCATGCTCGCGCTGTTGTCGCAACTTTTTAATCAAAACCATTTTATCAGGCTTGACTTTAATGAAAAGCTGACAGCGCTGATGGAGAAATCTGAACCTGAAGCCACAGAGTCACCTTGAACACGTCTTCAACCTCCTGAGCAGAGTTGGCTACGATCAGAGTCTTCTGGCCGACGTCGGGGTTGAAATCCAACGCACCCAACAGTACTGAGAGCTTGCTGCTCTCCAGAGTCATGAGGATGATCTGCAGGAAGACAAACAGCTCCTGAACACTAGGAATCTCATCACACATCAGAACTTAGAGTTGAGCATTAAGTCATTACACACAGTCCTTCAGTCGGTACAGAGCATGCATACAAAACGATCTGCAATTATTAAGACAAATAAAGGTTAATAATTCATATTTTTTTCAGAAATTTGGATCTTGATTATTAGAAAATGTGATCAAGATAAATCAGATACATTTTAATACGTCTTAATAATGAAATAAAGTTATTTAACAGCACTTTTTGTATCTTTTACACGTTTTAAATGTTGCTGATCAAACAGATATCTTCGGCTTTAAAACCCTTCAGTGAACATTGGCAACATTAAGCTGTGATTACAAGTGATTCATTGAGACTGACCTGCTGAACGTTACCATAGAGAGCGGCTTCCTCAGGGACGGTCATGACAATGCAGGGGTATGGCATGTGATTGGCTACCAAACCTTCCATGTGACTGGTCCATCTTTTCGCCACGGCAACGAGCTGCTGAGGACAGGAAGCCTTCTCCTCGCTGGAGGTCACCTTCTGGAAATGCTGCAAAATGGTCGCCATCTAACGGGAGAACATTCATCATTTAAAGAAATGCGTAGAAAAGCAAAAGCTAAATAAATAAACATATTCATGAAATAACTTTAAAAGTTGAGAGAATTAAGCAGTTTCAAAAAATACTGGAAAAAGCAAATGATGTAGCTGCAGAAACTTTTGAGTGTGAATGATGAGCAGACGGTCACCTGATCCGGAGCCAAAGTAAAGAGCTGGTCGGCCTCGTCCAGCACGAGGTGGTAGAGACGCAGGAACAGGAAGCAGTGGCAGGACAGCAGACGGACCAGACTGAAGGGAGTGGTCACTAACAGCAGGCCTTGGAAATGATATGACCTTAGTTTAGCATAAACAAAGACCAAACCGCCAGGTTTGTCTGCAAAGACCGCTTATATGTCTGATTGAATGATCACAATCACAAATGCAGATGCGTTTTTTCTCTTGCCCGTCTCACATAAAAGATACTCTCATTTAAATCTGCATCGGCTCTGTGAAGCTGAACTGAGGTTCACTCTTTCATGTTGACTGTTGGACGCTTCCTCTTAACAGAATAACCGATATATATTTGTGCCGGTGTGTGTTTGTGCAGTCTTTGACCGTATAAATCATTCATTAAAATATGTTTTCAAAAAGTGTGAATCGCTGCAACCACGAAAGGGTCCTACAGTCATAAATGAGGCCAAAGAATAATGTAGTTTGCGAGATTAGCCGAGGACAGACACAAGGAAGCACAATCATGCACAGGAAAATACATTATCTCCTTGGAGAGATAATAATAAATGCATTTTGGGGAATTTTCTATCTCCATAAACAACCTCACAGCTCTGCTCACAGTTTTTGGGGATCCTGACGGCCTTGGCCTCGTCTTTGCCGACGCCCAGCAGTAAGATGACAGGGTGGAGGACCTGGGCGACCTTCATCTCCTCCAGCAGGTCGTACACCGCCTGGGCCTTCTCCCAGCCTGGACACAGCAGCACCACTATGGGCTGGACGTCAACAAAGAAAGAGCAGAACCAAAAATTAAAGCACCACCCTCTCAGAACAGTCAGTCAAATAATGGTGCTGCTGGAACAAATTAAGCAGCTATGATCTAAATCCATGTATAAGCGATGTACTCACCCCTGTGCTGGAGGTGAGGGAGGTGAAGATGGAGTTGAGCAGGATGTGGGTGAGGAGCGGGGCGACGTAGCTGAGAGGCTGGTCGGCGTTGTGGGAGACGATGACGGTGTTGCATCCTCGGGCCACAGCTGGCCAGCTGTAACGCTCAGCTGGAGTCAGAGTGCTGTGCTGCTTCTTACGCAACACCTGGAGGCAGAGCGGCCGCTGTGTGAAACTCAGTTTAAGCTTTTAAGAGTTTAACAGTGAATAAACATCAAAGTAACAGCCACAGTCTCTTTTGCCTCCCCTTCCATAAAGGTGTAAACCAGTTGCACCAGCTGCTGTTGAGTTTAAAACTTGGCCTAATGGAGATTCACCATATTAAAGCCAGATGCCCCACCAGACTAGCTTTTTATGTTCATGCAAAAACACAATGCATGAGCTGCTTACAATGATTGGAGGATAAAACATCATAGACATAGACAGACATTTAGATGGAATTGCTGTTTTAATAATGGTGTCAATTGGAGTCACAGTGTGCATTCTCCCACTAGTTCTGGTGACAGAAAAGATTAAACAACCAACATCATTACAGATAAGAAATACCATGAATCTGATTACATTTAATTAAGTTTAGACTCAGTAAACACTGGTTTGAAACTAGCTTTTAGTTTCTTCTTCCTGTAAAGCAAAAGTTACAAAACTTTTCTTTCTTGCTAGAAACAAATATCTTGGTAAGGACTAATGCACTAACTTAGAAATGGATTCACAGATAGCTAGCAAAACTCATACCAGATGGAGAAGTTTACTCATTATGTTATAAACCAACTTTATTGCAGTGGTTTAAAGAACAAAGTCAGATTCAGTTTTGTATTTTTTTTTATAATTCAAGACATAGGAAGAAGTTATTTTTACTCTTTGAAATCGGAACCCTTATTATTTTTAACTAAACCTACAAGTAAAGGTAACTAAGGGAATGTTGTTTCACATCTCTCAGTCTTCACCAAAGTGTTTGTCCCTTATTTTTGTCTTCTTCTCAATTTCAAGAGAAAGGTCAGAGCACATTCTCGTTTACCCAGCGGAGGGCGTCTGTGAGGGGGGCATCGTCCAGGCTGGTGCAGGGCTCCACTGGGAAGACAGAGTGCACCAGAATCCCACTCCTCCTGGGATCACTGGGAGCAGCCTGAGGACAGTCAGGAGGCCGGAGAAACAAAGACCCGTGAGACAGTAAATATCAAAAAACCTGCTGCGGTGCATTCAGGGGTCACATGAGGTTGATCGAACATCAGGAGTGGAATTAGCAGCTCAGGTGAAGCAGACGCACGCGAGAAGAAGATGTTTTTTTCCTTTATTTTCAATTTTCCCTCAAATCAACTAGAGTTCAGGTCAAGTTTTACAATTTCCAAAAGTTTCATATTGGAGGAAAGTCGCCTCAGCTGAAATGAACACCACCTCCACAAATGTGACCAATTCCCCTTTTCGCCCACAAGAACTATCCCAAGGGACTAGGAACCTTTTGAGGAACTCATTGCGTTTCAACCGCAGGGACCAGGATGTTCAGGGAGTTCCAGGGATATTTTAAGACCCAATTCATGTTTTTTAGACCATCGTCTGCTCACTAAACTCTCGTGTATCTACAGGATTCAGTCAAGCAGCCCAAACATCCTTCAGAGCAAAAAGGTAGAGAACTCTGAGCATCAGCTGAATGAAAATAAAAAACATTTTGGTTTGTGAAGTTCACCCTACCGAGTCGTCTGCAGCGTCTGGATCGGGGTTCAGCGGCTCCGGGTTCAACCACTCTAAAAGGCTGCATCACACAGCAGTCAGAATAAAAAAAACAGCATTAGTATCGAAAAAAAGCTGGAATTTCATTTGTTTTACCCCCGAAGATAAACTGATGATTTACAAGCAATCTCAGAGACATTCTGCCCAGTTTGCCGTAATACTTTTTCTATCTGGATTTTAATTGGATAAACTATAAACTTTGAGGCGAGACCAGATGTTCATTGCCGTTATCAGACTCCTGTCCTGTTTAACCGACTCAGCACATTTGTTTAGAATCCTCAGCTCCTCAGCTCACCGTGAACAGGCCCAGTCCTCTTCGTTCCTCCACGTCTTCTCTGCTCGACCCGACTCCACTGATCTGCTCGAACTGCTGAAACGTAAAACATGAAATGAGGAAGACTGTAGACGACCGGCTCAGACACTCACACAGTGAACTTCACAGCTTAATGTACCTTGTATCTTCATCCTCCAGATATTCATCCTGACTGCTCTCACAAACACCTTCAGCTCCACTGAGGAAATACAAATCAAGCCAAGGAAGGCAGTTACTTATTACTAATCTTCACTTATTATATATACATTAAAAAAACAATCAACTAATATTGACATTTGAAATAATAAAGCTCACCTCGTATTGAGCAAAGCTTGATTGAGCAGTGTTACAGGCTCACTGTTCAGAGGGAATAATCTGTGGGACAAAACACAAGAAATACTGAATATATAGCGATTGTTTTTGGTAGATAGAGTAGAGCACAGGTCTGATAACTCAGGTGGGAGGAAGAAGGGGACAGCTCTGATCTTATCAGTTAAATATTTACGCCTCATTTGGACGGGATTTATTTCTCTAGTCTCTTTCTTAATCAGCTCAGTGTGAATTTTTCCTTTTTTTAAAGTGACAAAGCAAATATTGCGACTAACCTGGAAAGCAAGAACTCATCATATACGCTGCTGTAATGTCAACTACCTTTAAACATTAACCTAAAATCTATATATTCAACTAGGGCTTTGATTAAGAATTGTTTATCGTAATTTTTTACATTATTCTATTCACTGATTCAAATATTCTATATTATTGTTATTGTATTTAAAACTATTCTATTATATTAATCTAGTTTATATTTCACACTGATTTATTTGATTTCTTCTTTTCTGTCATTTTCACAGACCATACTTGCTCTTTTATTTTCGGCACGTTTATTCATTTTTTGTCAGCTTGTTTTGGCCTCTACCTGTTTACATTTTGGTAAACTTACAAGAACGCTGGAATAGCTGTTGGCAGATAATGTTTTCAGTGTACAAATGAATGTACTGACAACTATCACTGAATTACTTTGATACTAAGGAAAACTTAAAAACGTGATGATTCTCAGGAAAGTTATGAAGCGTCTTTTAAACTATTATTATTATTAATAATTTATTTTATTTCTGGATGTTTATTTCAAATAGACGGAGATGTAAGTCCCACTGAATGAAAACAACATGTCTCACCCTCCCTGCCTCCCCTTTAACTCCCCCCCCTCCCCCCTCCGTGGAGGCTTTTGGCTTCGTCCTGCAGAACGTCCGTGTCTTTACAGACCGTATCCTTTCATATACTGATGTTTTCAAATACCTCCCTGATATGAAGAGTTAAATGCCAGAGGAGCGTGGTGAATACTTCACTCACAGTACTTCTAATCCTGTCCCAGTCGGCCTTAAGTCAGTTAACTGAATATTTGAAAGCATACACTTCCTGTCCTGTGAAGTTTCTGGAGGCCGCAGTCGTCTCTTCAGGTCGACTGTCTTTTATCTCTTCATGCTGACTGACCTGTGACAAAAAACAAACAAAACACGCTTTAGATATAGATTCATTGTTCAGGGATTAATACCCAGATTGTACAGTTGAAACACAGCATGAAAAAACAAAAAACACATCAGTATGAACTCCATTACAGTGTAACTTACAGCCTTGTTAAGATGTCCAAAGACTATGTGATGAAAAGAAAGTCAGAGAAACACTTCCTGTTTGTACTCACAGTGGGAGCCGCCTGCTGGAAGCTGCTGCCAGGATTCAGAAACTTCAGGAACCTGTTTGGGAACACAAAGTGCTCCGTCGGTATCAAACAGTCGTAATAAAATAGACGCAGAACTGTGTGTGATTGAGGTCATTTCTCACCTGAACAGACTGAGGTCTTTGGTCAGAGCTGCAGCCAGAGACGAGTCTGTTTCCTCCGAAGAGTCGCTGAACATGAGAGCAGATGAGTTAATGGAAGACACTTCAGGGGAATAATGTAAAAAAACTAAACAAAAAAAAACAACTAGTTGATTTTAACATCTGGACAAATGAGTCATAATCCTATCAAATATGTGCTAATTTACCAACATTTCCAGAACATATATCTGAACATTGGATAAAGACAGGTTGAAAATTCTTGTTTCATTTTGTTGACATATTAGAGTTTAAGGTTTTTAAAGAGGGAATTTAAGATATCTCTTTGTAACACTCCAAAAATCAGAAAATATACTGTCAACAGCCATAGAAAAAAAAAGTGTGTTCTCCATGTTTTAAGTAATAAAATGTTGTATAAATCAGGCTATGAATGATATCTGAACAAACCCCTCTGTAGACACCTTCAGAATATAGAGAGGAATGAAGCTGTAAAGTTTGGTGTATGTAAGAGCTACTGAAGTGGAGATTTATGGATCAGAGTCTGAGAAAAAACTCATTTCGAGAAAACATCCTTTAAAGATATGTTTAGTTAAATTACATACATGTTGAAGACTCTACAGGTGAATAGGGTAAAAAAAATCTAATAGATATCAACATGAAACTTCACCAGCTGATTACTGAGAGATGATTATCTTTTGTATTATACGTTTTCAAAAGTTTTCTGTTTAAATATACAAATGAGGCATTATATAATGGTAACTTTTGGTGAATTTATGAGAAATCTACAGAAGCAAATAGACAAAGTTTTGTTTTTTAGTGTTTGAGAAGCAAAATAGACCAACATCTGTAAATTACTACATATGTACTGTACTATTTTCTCTGTCCAACAGTGAACTGCTGAACTGAACCAAGTGTGCGCTCACCTCTCTGCAGCAGCAGAGTCTGAGCCATTCTGTTGGTCCGTGACCTTTGACCCGCCGCCTTCCTCAGAGGCCTTCAGCCCCTGTTGTCGTCTCTAAAGCAGCAGAGAGGTCAGAGGTGAGGATGTGTGGGTATTAACCGGCGACCTGACAGTGACGCAGTGAGCAGAGCTGCTGACCTGAGGTGTGGAGGGAGCCGTCAGCCAATCACCGGCTCCAACTGCCGAACCAGGGCTTGAAGAAATCGCTGAAAACAAGCGACAGTCCAGACGTCAGTACATGTAACTGACAGATATAACGGACCGAAGCTGCTGCATTGAGGAGAAACCAAAATAAAAACTTTTAATAATACAAACACATCTGTGTGTCTTTTACTTTGAGGTGGTTGGGTTGTTTGTGCCGTTGGCTTGATTGAGGTCGTGCAGACGGTTTGGGTTAAGATGCTGGAAGACAACATGAAGGGAAGTCGGTCCACCTCGTCCAGACCGCCGATGTAATACGCAAACTTCTTGGCCACTAGATCGTCGTTCACACAGATCTGAAAAAAACAAAATCAGCATAAACCTGATAACAATCCCAGTGATAAAAACCAAGTAAATGTGCGTGAAAATAAAATACAATAAGTGTTAAAATAAGAAAGAGAAGGGCAGATGGAATCTGAATGTTGTCAACATTATTAGGATAACGGTACTCATTTGAAGGTACGTGTCAAAGGTCACCTTGACGTTCCCTACGGTCAGGTAGAGCTCAACGGAGGTGGAGTCTGACTCGGATTCGAGCAACACGGCCTCGGCCCGAGTCGACGCTGATGGAAGAAAGCAAACTTTCAAAGTTACTCTTTAAAGATCTCATATACGTTTTTTTAACATTGGTCTCACAGCACAGCCGCTCGGGAAACATCGAACGCTGCTTGTGTTGCTCACCTTGTAGCAGGTTGTGCAGGTAGAGTGTAGCAGAGCTGTCCCACTGAGTGGAGGGACTGCAGAGAGATGAAAGTGGATTACATTTCCTAGAATAAATATCTGTAACTTAGAGACATTTCTGAGGACTGTGGATACCCTAAACAATGTATTGTGATTCAAAACTCCATCACTAGTGCAGTCGTTAGCAGTAAGCTTGTCTTACATGAGCCCTGCCTTCTCCTCGTGGACGGAAACCCGCAGGGTTGTTGGTTTGATTCCTGCCAGGTGGAACTTTCTCACCCAGAAGGGCAGCTGGAGGAAAGTCTGCATAGCGATTCGGATCCTTGTGGGGCCGAGACGACAAACAAGAAAGTCAAGAATCAAACAGCACAGTCACACAAACATCCCTCAGGTCTGCGAACTCTTTCACATGGTCTTTTATTGTCTTTTGATGCCTTCAGGTTATTTCATGACCCAACAAAAATGTACATGTTTTTAATAAATACTGCAGGAGACCAATAATAAAACTAATCGATTGTTTTGGTCTCAATCAACAAGATTTCTGTAGTTGATTTGTCGGTTTTTTTATGCTTTGTTTCGTGTTAATTGCTGAACTTCTTTCTGGTAAACAAATTATTTAAAGTGGTGCTTTTGTGTGAGTCTTTGTGGAGAAACTCTGTATTATAGATCCGTCGATTCAATCGACTGATCGATTAGTGCCGGTGTCCACAGAGCGCCTTTTTCTGGCAGAAAAAAAAAATGCTTTTATTGTTTGTGTTTAACATGTAAAGTGCCTTTGAGTACCTTTTAAAGCGCTATATGTCAACCGATGTAAGGTTGACCAGCATCACTCCTTTGCTTTTTATTATCTATTTGGGCTACTATCTATGTGTCATACATAGATTATTTTCACCTTAAGCACCCAAAAATGAAGCACTTGCTTCATTCTTTGTATAGATGAGCTCTTCAATCTGACATCAGTAACGTTGGAACCAGGAGAGTCACGCCGTACAGTTATAAAAACACAACACTCACCAGCAACATTCAGCGTCCGCCTGTCGGATCTGCTCCCATAAATGGGCTTTTCGGTCTTTGTTTTTAAAGTGTCTGTTCGAAATATGAAGTTCAGGATAAAGAGACGCAGCAAAAACAAGCTTCTCCTCCGTTTTCTACAGCGAGGTCAACGGCGCTTTTCTGAAAAGTTTAGAGGTTTTCAACATGAAGTGCTTCACAAGAAAGACGCTGGAGGCGGCGCCGTTTCTGCAGGTGGCCACATACACTCTCCTCATTGGGAACAATTGAAAAAAGTCGCTGGCGCTCAGAAAAAGGCGCCATGTGGACACATGCCTTTAGTCTACAAAATCAGATGAGTCTTAGTAGACTGAGAATTTCTGTTTTTCAAGGACGGCCCAACAAATAGTCTTGTATTTGGGCTATTTTTGGGCTATTTTTGTTAAAATGGCAGTGGTGCTGTGTGGTCTTACTGTTCTGAGGGGACGACGAGACGTTCTCCGTGGTCCACAAGGAGGCAGCGAGCCTGACAGGACACCGAGTCCATAATGATCGACTCCACCACGGCCCGACACCACGACTTCATCACCGACCAGTACACCACACACACCTGAGAGGAAACACAGCCACACACACATTCAAATCTACATCCAGCCCCGATACGACACCCCAACACCTGAATCTGGCGTGTAAAAACTAGGATAGACCGCAGGTGTCGCATTACCTGTCCCTCCTCTAACGATGTGGGCTTCAGCTTGCGCAGGTCCTGAGTGACGTCGTGGTAGAAGAGGTTCATCTGAGCCAGCAGTCTGTCGTACTGGTCTGTGGTCTCCACGTCACTGCCGGGACCCCGAACAACCCGACCCCAGAGGCAGGACGGGCTCTCAACCTGCAGAGCCCAGAAAGCAATGTTACGAAAGGAGGCACCAGAACTGGGTTTTTATACATATGGGATGTGTGTGTGTGTGTGTGTGTGTGTGTGTGTGTGTGTGTGTGTGTGTGTGTGTGTGTGTGTGAGTGTGTGTATGGGATGTGTGTGTGTGTGTGTGTGTGTGTGTGTGTGTGTGTGTGTGTGTGTGTGTGTGTGTGTGTGTGTGTGAGTGTGTGAGTGTGTTTCTCATTCATTTCTATGGCGTCACTTTGGAGCCTCAGATGTAAAACACAATATTTATGATTGATTAAAGTTGTAAATCGGTCAGATTTTAAGGGTTAATTAACTTAACTTAATCAACCTTAACTTAACTTACCTTAACTTAATCAACCTTAACTTAACTTACCTTAACTTAATCAACCTTAACTTAACTTTAACTTAACTTAATCAACCTTAACTTAACTTTAACTTAATCAACCTTAACTTACCTTAACTTAATCAACCTTAACTTAACTTGACTTAACCTAACTTAACTTAATAAACCTTAACTCGACTTAACCTAACTTAACTCAACTTAACCTAACTTAACTCAACTTAACCTAACCTAACTCAACTTAACCTAACTTAATCAACCTTAACCTAACTTAATCAACCTAACCTAATTTACCTTAACTCAACTTAACTTACCTTAACCTAACCTTAACTTAACTCAACTTAACTTACCTTAACTCAACCTAACTAACTTACCTTAACCTAACTTAACTCAACTTAAATTACCTTAACTTACCTTAATCAACCTAACCTAACTTACCTTAACCTAACCTAACTTAACTTAACTTAACCTAACTTAACTCAACTTAAATTACCTTAACTTACCTTAACTAAACTTAACTTAACTTAACCTAACTTAACTTACCTTAACCTAACTTAACTTAACCAACCTTAACTTAACCTTAACTTATCTTAACTGGCCTCACCGTCAGCGTGGGTATCTTCAGCATGGTGTGTGTGTGTGTTAGTCCTCCTCGGTGACTCTGACCAGGTTAAGCTAGTTAGCGTCAGATACGTCACTGCGTCAGATACGTCACTGCGTCAGCCTACGTCACTGCGCACGCCTGGCAGCTCCCGCTAGCTACCGTTAGCTTAGCGGCGTGGTTACAACTAGTTTCAGGGGGAAACTAACGCTTAAAAACGCATTAAAGTGAAGCAGAATTCATCAGGGCGATGTTTGGGTGACATTTTGTGTTTTTTTTACTGTTTTATTTTCCGTCTAAAGCCGTGAAACGTGACGTAACTACCCGTTTAATGAGCTGCTTTACGGGACAGGCGCCGGGTCGGCCTCGACCGCCAGAAAGGGGGCGGGGCTTCGTAACTGGCGTCTCCATGGTGACCGTTAGAGGTGACCTGTCACCATGGAGACCGGGCATTTATTTAATATTTTTAATTTTTAACATTAGGATTTCAAGAACCAACATTTATCATTTATTCTTTGAAAATCCCACGTTGAAAATGTAAAAGTATTATCAGTAAAATGTAGTATTGTATTTACCCTTAATTTATTTAAAATATTAATCTATTAATGTCAATAATAACATATTCTGCAAGTATATTCAACATTAGGATTTCAAGAACCAACATTTATTATTTTATTCTTTGAAAATACTCCTCGACATTTGTGATTATATTCTTTGAAAATCCCACGTTGAAAAAGTAAAAAGTATTATCAGTAAAATGTAGTATTGTATTTACCCTTTATTTATTTAATATCTATACCCAATAATGTCAATAATAACATATTGTGCAAGTATATTCAACATTAGGATTTCAAGAACCAACATTTTATTCTTTTATTTTATATCAGTAAAATGTAGTTTGTATTTACCCTTCATTTATTTAATATATTTTAAAATTCTGCAAGTATATTCAACATTAGGATTTCAAGAACCAACATTTATTATTTTATTCTTTGAAAATACTGCTCCACGAGTAAAAATCCTACATTGAAAAAGTAAAAGTATTATCAGTAAAATGTAGGTCTATTTAAAGTAGCCTGTTAAATGCAGTCATTGAGCAGTAAAATGTTCCCTGCCAGCGTTTTAATATAAGACTTCATGATTTCTGTACATTAATATTACTGCTGCATTAATGTGTGTGTTGCATTCTAATTACATTTTATTCCTTTTTGTAATAAATTCATTTTTCAAGTTGTGTGTGACACCATAGTGACATATAATCGATAGGAAAAAAAATAGATAGATAGATAGATAGATAGACAGATAAATAGATAGATAGATAGATAGATAGATAGATAGATAGATAGATAGATAGATAGAGATAGATAGATAGATAGATAGATAGATAGATAGATAGATAGATAGATAGATAGATAGATAGATAGATAGATAGATAGATAGATAGATAGATAGATAGATAGATAGATAGATAGATAGATAGATAAATAGAGATAGATAGATAGATAGATAGATAGATAGATAGATAAATAGAGATGGATGATAGATAGATAGATAGATAGATAGATAGATAGATAGATAGATAGATAGATAGATAGAGATAGATAGATAGATAGATAGATAGATAGATAGATAGATAGATAGATAGATAGATAGATAGATAGATAGATAGATAGATAGATAGATAGATAGATAGACAAACTCCACCAGTGTGCAGTGGCGGTGTTTCCCCTCTTGTCCTGCAGGGGGCGACAGAGAGGCAGCGGCTCTTCGTCTCCACCGACGAGCCGAAGACGAAGAAGAGATTTGTCCACATGGGAGGCTGTGTTGTGAGCTCTGCTTTAGTTCATGAATATAAACACACTGTTCCCAGAGAGGATGATAGTTAGTGTTTAACCACATTAAGGAGGGGACGACATGGAGGTGCTGAATGCGGTTCCTCCCTACGGACATGTTATTGCCACCGAGAAATGGAGAAACTCTTCCCTCATTCAAAGCTTAAAGGGTAATTATTTATTATATATATATATATAGATATATATCTATATATATATTTATCAAATCAGTCCAAATGCCAAATTTTGCAGCCTGATAGGTACTGAGCATGTGCAACTCTCACCAGAGATAAGAAGGAAGTGACCAGTTTATTCTGCTTATTTATGACTGTAATGTAATGTAATGTGTATTTATTCTGTTTATTTATTCTGTGTATTTATTCTGTTTTTTATTCTGTGTATTTATTCTGTGTATTTATTCTATTTATTCTGTTTATTTATTCTGTTTATTTATTCTGTTTATTTATGTTTATTTATTCTGTTTATTTATTCTGTTTATTTATTCTATTTATTCTGTTTATTTATTTATTTATTTATTCTGTTTATTTATTTATTTATTCTGTTTATTTATTCTGTTTATTTATTCTGTTTATTTATTCTATTTATTCTGTTTATTTATTCTGTTTATTTATTCTGTTTATTTATTCTGTTTATTTATTCTGTTTATTTATTCTGTTTATTTATTCTGTTTATTTATTCTGTTTATTTATTCTGTTTATTTATTCTGTTTATTTATTCTGTTTATTTATTCTGTTTATTTATTCTGTTTATTTATTCTGTTTATTCATTCTGTTTATTTATTCTGTTTATTTATTCTGTTTATTTATTCTCTTTATTCATTCTGTTTATTTATTCTGTTTATTTATTCTGTTTATTCATTCTGTTTATTTATTCTGTTTATTTATTCTGTTTATTTATTCTGTTTATTTATTCTGTTTATTTATTCTGTTTATTTATTCTGTTTATTTATTCTGTTTATTTATTCTGTTTATTTATTCTGTTTATTTATTCTGTTTATTTATTCTGTTTATTCATTCTGTTTATTTATTCTGTTTATTTATTCTGTTTATTTACCCCAACGAGCAGGTGAGATCTAGATTCTTTATAGTATTGTGATTTGTTTTTAAATATTATATACAGTACCAGTCAAAAGTTTGGACACACCTTCTCATTCAATGGTTTTTCTTTATTTTTATTTTTTTCTACATTGTAGATTAATATTGAAGACATCCAAACTATGAAGCAACACATATGGAATTATGTGGTAAACACACAAATTAAACAAACCAGAATATGTTTTATATTTTAGATTCTTCAAAGTAGTTGAATGAGAAGGTGTGTCCAAACTTTTGACTGGTACCAAACTTTTGATATGGTAGCCTGTCATATACAATATGACTGAAAAGGCATATGCAGAAGTGTAATGCTTCACTTAAAACCCATTTTTACAGACTGGCTTTAATGTGATGTCGCTTTAATGTTTTATTTTATTATTGACTAAATTATTTTACATGTATTTTATTTATTCTGTTTATTTACCCCAACGAGCAAGTGAGATCTAGATTTGTTATAGTATTGTGATTTGTTTTTAATATTATATAGGTGGAGGCTTCAAATAAGCCCAGTGGGCTTTCTGCCTCTTCCTGCACTGTCATGTTATTTATCAATGTTATGTTTTTTATATTTTTCAATTGTGCAAATAAACTAAACTTAAACTAAACTAAACAACATTTTACTTGCAAGCAGAATATCTTTATTATTGAGTTTAGTAGTAGTTGTGTTTTATATATATATATATATATATATATATATAAATATGCAGAAGTGTAATGCTTCACTTCTTAAAACCCATTTTTACAGACTGGCTTTTATGTGATGTCGTCGCTTTAATGCTTTAAAAACTTTCTCCTGCACTGGACTCATGTGGAATATTGCACATTGCACACATGTAGATATACTGTACATTGCTATCTTTTATTTTATTTTATCTTTTTTCCTATTGATTATATGTCACTATGGTGTCACACACAACTTGAAAAATGTCATCAACAGGCTTTACTTCTGCTGCAGGTGGCGGCGTGAGAATCCTGTTTGAGAATGAGCTCGGTGTGGCAGACTTCCACCTGCCCAACAAGAGCTGCATCCTGTACGTGTCCGAGTGCGACATCGTAGCAGGAAACGCCTACAAGAGGAAACTGGTTCGCTACAGAAATGTGAGTTTGATGAGCGAGACGCAGCAGGTTGTTTCCGTTCTGCCTGATATGAACTGTGCCCCCCCCCCCCCCTGTTTTTACAGACCACCAGCAGCTTCCAGGAGCTGGTGCTGGTGGAGAACACCAGGCTCAGTGAGCAGTACTTTGCTGCCGTGCAGAAGTTTGTGGTGTTTGACCTCGGGTTGACTCTGCTGCCGGTCGGCGGGCAGACCGAGGCCTCGCAGCTCATCACGCAGATGGTGAGTATTGAACACTAACACCAGTTTGATTATGTTGATAATGTTAAATGTGTTGATTCAACAAATGTTTAAGCTTTTAAGAAAATGTCCTATTGTCAGTGTTCCTTTTTGCTTAAACATGTTTTGGTATATGACACCTATCCTCACTACTTTCAAGTGTTTCCTCTCTGACATGTATCCTCTAATAATGAGCAAGGCTTTGTTCAGAAGAGCTTTTGTTGTTTCTGTTTGTTTTACTATAAGAGAGTCAAACACACATTCTTGGTGTAAAAAAAGCATAAAGCAACACACCAGGAGTTATGCAATTAAAATTCAAAGTGGTCCAGTGAGAGAAAAATGTCTCAAGCAAAGGTCCAGAATAACATAATGTAACTTGCTTCATGATTTAATGCCATATATATGTAAGTAGCGGCTTGGATGGTTTATTTTCTGTGCCGTCATTTTGAGTGAGTACGTTTGCTCTAAAGATTTGGGTTTCGTCTCGTAGTACTTTTTATTTATTGTTACGGTCTCAGAACTCCTGAGACGCACTGGTTTTGAACTCTCCACCAGCAGAATGAACACAAAAGTTCATTCTTGATTAAAAGCTCTGTTTTCCCCTGTCGTGTGGAAGTACCTTTCTCTGACTGGCAAAGCTGATCAGAGTGTCATCCCATGAGATCATTTAAAACAAATGCATTTAATTTGATCCGTGGGTTTCCAGTAGCGTACATAATAAAAAATCTTAAAATAGAAACCCTCCGTAAAATGATATCTGTGCAAAAATATCGATATAGCTTACTATCGCAAATTGTTTTCAAACAATCGTTTATCGATATTTCTGCGACTACAATCAATACATTAAAAAAAATCCTGTTTTAAAGGGATTTAAAATGTCCTTGAATCCTTTTGTGTGTCAAACATCCTCCTCCTCCATCACATGATGGATGTATCAGTGTAGTGCCCGGGATTTACAACGAGGTGATGAAACTCAAGAGGTCAGAACATTTGACCAAAACATTTGACCTCTTTACTACACTTGTCTGTCTCCAGGTTCACGGGGAGGGCAGAGAGAACCCCTTCAGGAGGAGGACTTCGTCCCGGCTGTTGGACCCTCTGGTCCTGGCTCTGGTGCAGCATGTCCCTGGGGTCGGCAGGGTCAAAGCCCTGGCCCTGCTGGAGCACTTCTCCAGCATCCAGCTGCTCTGTAACGCCGCCCCCGCCGAGCTGGAGCCCATCGTGGGTCAGGCTGCAGCTCAGCAGATCCACAGCTTCTTCCACAAACCCACAGCTGCTGGAACGTGAAGGTTCAACTCTGGGTCTTTATTTAACCAGAGAGGTTTGGATTAAATGATGCCCATACACTTTGGCCCACATGGACACTAAAACAAATCTAACTTTGCACTGTTTCTGCAAGTGTTCAAACTTCAAGAAGCTACATTTGTTTACTGTTGACTATGCGGAAAAGCCCAAAGACTGTATAGTATAAGGACGTGGTCTCAAAGCGGCAGTGAGGACACAGCCCAACTGTCACAATGGCCACAGTGGGTGGATCGTGGTGACACAGCGGAGCAGACAGCTAGCAGCTAGAGACCGTAGTCTGTATAGAAGGAGTGGACATAGTAGTCGTGACGTCACCCTTTGTTTTGTGGGCTGCAGTTTTTAAGCCGAGGAGTAAGGCAAATTTGGCCATCAACATCCTTTTTTTTTTTTTTTTTTTTTTGCAAATAGGTAACAGAAATGACTATATTTGGACTGAGGAGGAGTGACGTAGTGTTGTCAGATAAACAAGGATATTAGCTGCAGAGACCCAAACTGTTGTTTTGCCAGGCTGTAAACTTGTTTATTTCTGCTGTAAAGTTGTTCATTTTAAGACAGGGGTCTATGGGGATTGACTTGTGTTTGAATCTTCAAGTGGCCATTTGAAGAACTGCAGTTTCTGCCACTTCCCCTTTGGCTTCATTTATCAGCATCAGAGGTTGCCGCTTGGGGAACCAAGATATTTCAGTCAGGACCAGCATCGCCATCCATAGATCCAATCTGCTAACGGCCTGAAATAGAGGGACTGTTGTATGTAGAGTGTCTGGTTTCTAAGTTTTTCACTCTGCACTTTTGCATCTACAATAAAAATATATCAGTGTTTTGTAGCATCAGTTGTCCCTTTGTTTCCCCTTTTTGAGTTTGACCTTTTTCACTAGTGTTTATGTTCTTGCTTTTGTTTAAGTTTTAAACCAATAAGATAAACATATTATTGTATTGGTTTATTCCCTCTCTCATTTTCTTAATCCAATCTAAATGAATTTAAAACCTAAGAGTTTGTGAATAAAAATCCAGTCCAATTACACCATTTGTCTTTGTCGGGAGGTCACGACAGCTAGATGGATGTACGGCCGCGTTACTCTCCCTTATTAAGTATTCAAGCTAGGGTTAGTAATCTTGAGAGACTAGTAAGAGTATGCTAAAATAAAAAAAATGATCCAGCTGAGTGTCAACTCATTTCCAATAAAAGTAGCGAACATCACTAGCTCCAAAAGTTACTAAATTTATAGAGAAAGTCGTCAACACTGACATCCCAGAATGTAACTAAAATTTTACCATAAAATTTAAAAAATGTGTTTGAAAGAGATGACCACCTCTACCTTTAATGTCATTGATCAATTTGGGGCTTTAGTGCGTCTGCATAAATAATGTTTTTTTAAATGGCTCTCCTTTGATTATTTATTTTATGACCTGAAGGGATTCTCTGGAGGTCAGAGTCACCAGAAGTCAGTTTAACTACCAATCAGAGAAAAGTTTACCACCTGCTTTTGGCTTATTTAAATGATATGTTAATTAACGGTGTTAAATAAAGTTACTTTTTTGACACTCTTCAACCACAGGTGTGACTGTTACAGCAGAGTTGTCTTGGTCCATTCAGTGTTTTCAGAGGCTGCCTGATGGTCCAGAACAACATCTTCAGAGCTACAGCGCCAGAACAAAGACTGCAAATGGTTCAAAACTGTCTTCCATGTTCTCGACATTGCAGTGCTGAATAGTTTCATCTTACGACGAGTAAAAGAGTTCGTTGTTGGCTGTTATTTATTGTTGAAGATGGTGCTTTTGCTATCACTTGACCGTCAAGGGGGTGAAACTTGACTCCTCTATATTCAGAAATATTAGTGACATGTAACGACATGTTTGAATTGAATAAAGCTCTCTCAAAGGTTATTTGTTGTTGTACTTTTTCACATTACAATTTTGTTATTTATTGTTGTGAGCTCCACCAAAATCTTAACTATATCCATATTTTAAAGCTAGTCAGAGGATTTAGGGGGTAGATAAATGGAACTATTAATCATACAAAAACAGAAATTTAAGCCTGGGCCTGAATGGGTTATTGTGCATGTTGCAGCTTAGATCAAGTTATTTCAATACAGAGGCTGGACAATTAAATATTCAAGTCCTGGTTCATGATCATCAAATGATTATGAACAACAACAACAGCAGCAGCTGTTAATAGTTTAGCATCAATCGAACAGTCAATGGTTCACAAATACACTAACCCCACTGACCTACAACCATCCAATCATTTTCTGTTTATTTTTATTTCAAGACATTATCACAATATGAAGAAAAGCATTCACATCAGCTGCTCAAACTCAACTCAAACCTTAAATATCACCACATTATTTTACATAACCAACTATCTCAAAAGTGATGTGGTACTGAACCTCGTCGGCTCAAGTCAGTCTGAGAACAGCTGATGGTGTTTTTAATCACATGATTTGGTGTCATTAGAAACACTTTCAGCTGTTCGTTAAGCCGTAATATCTTTAAAAAACAAAATAACTTAATAAAACACACTGAAAATTAATATTGTCTTATTTTATTTAAAAAGAAAAACAGAGAGATGCAAATTACTTGTGACACATTCATAAACTGCTCCTCAGTTATTTGTGACAGTATGCAACACTTCTTATACACAATGACCAGGAAATAAAAGGTTTTATATTAGGCACCCAGATCTTTAAAGGGAAAATTCATCTTTCTTTATGTGAACGTCCAATCTGCTCCTCAGGGATGCGTTAAATGCAAAGGGTAAATTTCATGTATATATATACAGTATGTATGTACAATGACCAATAAAGCTGATTATTAGTATTATTATTATGGTAAATATAGTAAATTGAAGAAATATAGTCCTCAATATGTGCTATATTGACCGAGAAAGCTTATTTTTCCTTCTTGTGGAATTGGGCCTACATGAACCAGGATGCATAACGTCGCCTCTAAACGCCAATCTCTAGTTTCAAGTCTTCTTCAATACAGCATGATGTTCATTTAGTAAATGATGCTCCATTTAGAGTCAAACAGACCATAAAGCAGGGGATGCTTTAGGGCGGGGCTACTGTGATTGACAGGTTAATACTACTACCAGAGCCTTATACGGCGTTTCTACCACGGCGTCACTTCTCTGCTGTCTAAATGGTCACTACCGTTCAGTGGTTGCAATAAACCAAGATGGCGACAGCCGTAATCCAAGATGGCGGCGAAATGCCAAAATGCCAAACTAGAGGCTATGAAACCTTAGTCCATCAACCAATGGGTGACTTCATGACGACTACATCCAGTTGGCCAAAACACTGAAAAATGTATCCACGTCCATACAAATGAGAGAACAACCAAGTTTTGTTTTTGAGCTGCATCTAGAACACAACGCCTGCTGGTGTTTCTTCTTTGGATCCAACTACGTCAATATCACATCAAATAATAGCGCTGGATGCAGGAAAAACAACAGGTTTTTTTATCCGCGACTTCAGCTTTCAATGTTAATATAGCAGCTCTAAGTAATTCATTGTTTCAATTGACTACATTACAATCGTCACTGATTGGACATCCACATAAAAGGTGCCACATTTTTTTAAAAAATCAGCATCATTATTCAGTTATTTCGGCATCCCATTTATCCATTTTTAGCACCCGCTTCTCTCTGGCGTTTCTAGTGTTGATAGAGCAGCTACAAAGATGCAAATAAACACAAATAATCCTGCGATAAAACTCACACCCATAAGGCAACTCGGAAAATGTGCTTCTTGTTTGGTGTGAACACAGCATCATTTATACTTCAATCTACACTATTATTAATCAATGTCTTGAAGTAGTAAGTAGCAATATGACAGATCAAAGAAAAACATTGACAGTAAAAAAATTGAATCTGAAAAAGTCAACAATGTCTTCACAAAAAAATATACATTTATTACATTAAGTGAAAGTTGATCTTTCTGTAGAAAATCAACTGGTTGTTCTACTCAGTGTGATTGACAGGAGAGATGATCAGAGGGGCAGAGTTTTTACCACCAACATTATTACATGGGTTAAATAATGGGTAGAGTTTCTCAGTGAAGCAGCAGCCAGTAAAGGAGTAGATAAGAGCTGCAGCATCAACGTCATAGAAGGAGACCACACCCTCCTCATAATCCACAAACACCCCCACCTTCTCAGGCTGAGACTTCAGAGAGAGACGGACTGATGGGCCAGCACGAGCTGTGTACTCATTCTCATTCCTCAACCTTATCCTCCAGTAACCATTCTGAGGAGTCGGTATGATTTTTCCCTTCCTGTTGATCGACTCTCTGACCACTCCTAAAGTCCACTTAGTCTTCCCTTCAACCTGAACCTCGTAGTAAAATCTTCCTGAAGAGAAACTCTGCTTTGCTAAGACATTAACACATGAATCAAATCTCTTTGGATTGTCTGGGAGATTCTTCCATACACCATGTTTAACTTCTTTTCCATCATCAGACAGGATGAGATAAGGATGAGCTGTATCAGGATCAAGTGTCACATCCACTGCAGACTGCTGGACTCTCTTCAGCTCGGCCTCAACCAGATTCTTTATCTGTTCACTAATCATCTCCTCCAGCAGATTCAAAGCTTTCCTCACAGTCCCCTCATAGAGTGGTTGGGCGTTGCCTTCTGTCCAGTCCTTTGTGGGTAAAGCAGCGTTCAGGGAAATGAAGCTTTGGAGGATGTCGAGGTGGTCTTCAGAGCGTGAGAGCTGCTCCACCTCAGTGCTTCTCTTCTTCAGCTCACAGATTTCCTGTTCCAGCTCTTTGATGAAGCCTTCAGCCTGTTTCTCTGTCTTTCTCTGCTTCTCTTTGATCGTGTCGATGAGCTCGGCCTGGCTTCTCTCAACAGACTCCTTCAGAGCGGTGAAGACCTGAACACCATCTGCTATCTCTCTGTCTGCATCTTCCTCACTGAGCTCCACGGAGTGTTTGATCTCCTCAATCTTCAGTTGTCTCTTCTGGATCATCTGCTGGATTTCAGCCTCCAGTTCGGCCTTCTTTCCTTCATAACCTTCTTTCAGAGGAACAACATCATGTGTCTTGTGGTCTGAAAGACTGCAGAGTATGCAGACACACATCTGGTCGGTCTTACAGAACAGCTCCATCAGTTTATCGTGCTCCGTACACATCCTGTCTTCCAGGTTCTCCACAGGGTCGATCAGCTGATGTCTTTTCAGACCTGACATTGTCAGATGAGGCTCCAGGTGAGTCTCACAGTAGGAGACCAGACACACCAGGCAGGACTTCATGGCCTTCAGTTTGGTTCCAGTGCAGACGTCACAGGGAACTTCTCCTGGTTTATCAGCTTGTTGCTCTGAGCTTCTGTTTCTGGCTTTCTGTTGAGCTGACTGTCTGAACTGAGCAGCCATCTCAGAGATCAAAGTATTGACCCGCAACTCAGGTCTGGTGTTGAACAACTCTTTACAGTTTGGACACTGACACTGGACATTAACGTCCCAGTGTTCATTGATGCAGGTTTTACAGAAGTTGTGTCCACATGGTGTGCTGACTGGATCAGTGAACACATCCAGACAGATGGAGCACAGAAACTGATCTTCAGTCTGCAGACAGCTGGCAGCAGACATGTCTACACTCTGAGGACAAAAGGTGTAAAAAAAACAACAACTCTTATTAAACATCTTTAGCAGCTGCAACAGTGTTTTTCACGTTGTGGGTCTCTGTGTGTGTCATCATGGTAAAATGTGGTCCTGAAGAATCTACTGTAGAGGGAACTATTATAGAAGCGGGTTTGAGTACTTTAACAGGTGCTTACATAATAGAATCTATATGTCAGTGGACAGATTTTGTCTCCACGACAGCATCACAACCATGCAAAACACAGTCACTAAACTATGTAGGTGTGTTAACAGAGAGCTGAGTCTGAAGACAGTTTTGGTCCAAGTAAACGCGTCTGAAGTAAGGAAGGAGGACACAATTTACGCCATTGTGTGATCCCATCCAAAGATGGTCTCCAGTTTGATTCTTTTTTTCAATAAAATCAAGCTATGATTAGTAGAAGATAAGGAGGGACATCCTGAATGCTGTTTCTGTTTTGCACCTGAGGGCTAATTTGAGTGAGAAAATGTCCAACGCAAATATGCGCCGTGGTTGATAATGTATTAGTGGCTACAATCTGTATTAATTCAAGTTCTGATTTACTTAGACAGCTCATTACACAGTCAGGTCCTGGACCATGCTGTAATTAAAGGAGAGCTCAGATGTGCAGTTCTATGGTGGTATTTCTATTAGATCACTAAGCTCTAATTTAATTATTAATACTGCTGCTGTCAGTGACACAGGAAGGTTGGAAGAGATAACATCGATATGAGTGAGTAACATCAGACATTCATGTTACGTCTGAAACGTGATACATGTGGTGTTTGTGAAGGTCTGCATGGTAAATGACTATGTAAGCTAACAACTGCTCCCCAGAGGTTATTTGGGGTTGCATTAATGAGTCGTCATGGTAACCAGCTGAAATGAAATGTACCTTCTGAACCCCAAAGCCTGCCATTAAGATCGAACAGCATGTTCTCTTTAAATGATTGCCAAAACTAAACCATTAATCACAGTCAGAAGCTGTGAAAACAGTCATGATCGTCAGATTCATATCTCGGATATATAGATATGTTGGATATATAAAATGATGGAAATATAGATTCCATTGTTTCCCAACTTTTGTAAAATAAATCAAAGAAATCCAACATCCTTTTTATTGTTTTTTCATGATTTATGGCATGATAACTGTGTTATACTGCACAAAATACTTTTATACTGCAGTAAAAATCAAAGCCACAGAGAGTATAATGTGACAGGAGCAAAAAACGCCCATAAACTGCTTGTGGTTCAGAGGATTAACGTTCAACAGTCCAACGGTCATTTGACAGAAATTCCCTGAAACTTGGACTAAACTTCAGGCTGAAGACAGAGCAGAAAGGAGAGGAGAGGCTGTAAGTAGAAGTTTTAAAAATGTAGATGGTTTAATATATATAACAAGTAGAGACTCCGTTTTTTCTAATATTGGTAACAAACAAAAATATTGGATGTATAGATAAAACTTTCTTTGTTTAATTTTTCATGATTTATGTCATTATAACTTTGTTATTTTGCACTAAACACATTTTTGAGTTCTCTCTACTTCTAGCCGTGTTTGTTCTGTTTCCATAGAGGAGCAGGACTTTTATATTGCAGTAAAAAATCAAAACCACAGAGTAAAATGTGACGGGAGAAAAGATCGCACAGAAACTGTATAATATTTAAAGGAACAAATGTAAGTCTGCAGAGTGTTAGCGAAGTGTTAGCGAGTGTTGCTTCTCAGATTCAACTTTTCATTTAGTTCAGCTGAAGACTTGGGCTGATATGAAGTGAGTCAATAAGAACTTTTTCATAGCAACCAGCACGCAAGAGACTAAGCTTCCTGTCAATGCCACAGTTTGAGATTGTTTTCCAAAGATCAGACTCAGTTTGTTTGGTGGATTTATTTTAGATTCAACAAGTGGAGTTGGATTATTCTGCCTTTTCTTTCTCTGTGGTTTTTTAATGGGTTTTTTTTTAAAACTGCCTGAGTGACTATTAGCTGTTATTCAAATAGTAATAAAACTAATAAAACAATGATCAACTAATCTGATGGTTCAAGCTTTGCAGTGAAAACATCCCAGTCCCTCTGGTTCTTGTTAATATCACAATATATAATATATAATAAGTACAATTAAAATAGAATTTAATTTTAAACCAAAAAGAAAAGATTCCTTTATGACTGTGACATCACACATTAAACAATAATACTGTTACCCTAATGCTAATGTTGTTAGAGTTAATTTATATAATTTGTAATTAGGTTCAACATTTTTAATTCCACTTTAATATTGAACGTATTACAATTCATCTACTAATAATATTTGCTCCTCAGTTCCATGAGCAGAACTTCCTGTCTGAGTAGAGCTGAAGTTTTTGAGTTCATACCGGTTGTTAAACAGTGAAGTTCAAGGCTATTTAATAAAGTCTATAACAGGTATGAGGACTTTAAAACATCAGTGTTGTACCTTTATCATAAATAAATAAATGCACACATTAAATCAGATGCTGTTCTGTGTTTGTCCATCCAAAGGGAGTCACAGCTGGCTAGTTAGCTTTTAGCTGGCCTAGTTTATCTGCTGTTACTTTTTTTCTTTGCTATGGATTCTGGTTTTAACTCACTTTAACACCAAATATTGAGTGTCTTTGTAGAACAGAGTACTCACCAGTGTTTGAAGAGATTCTGCTGTGTTGGTGAGAAAAAGCTGCTGGATTCAGTTGAATGTTTCTTTACAGAGAAACAGAGAGACTTGTCTCGACTGCAGCTCTGCTGTTGATCAGACAAACTTTCACTTTCACTTTCATTTCAGGAAAAGTGATTCTGCAGCTCTCCTCTTTCAGAGTTGCTCCTCCTCTCAGTGAACCAGAAGTATTACGTGTTGATCTGTAATGGATGAACAAAATGAAGCGTTTAACCTTAAAACTCATCTATTTAAATCTGCTTTCAGTCTGTGATGCCAGTTATGTATGGTTTTGTTTTGTTTCTTAATGTTATAATGTCATTTATATTGTTATTGCTTTTATCTTTTCTGTCTTTACCATGTAGAATGCCTTTGAGTACCTTTTAAAACGCTATGCAAACAAAATGTATTATTATTATTAACAGCAGCATTTTATAAAATGTAGTTTTGTCCTGAGAGAAGACTCTGAGCAGTCAGTGTTGTTCTAATGATGATTACTGTCAAGTCAAACAGGACTTCTCTTTTATATCGATAGAAGCAATATAAAGGACTAAATAAGATGAAGATAATTGTAAATATAATAATAAGTAAAGCTATTCGTAAAGAAATGAATACACTGACAATCTGAGTATTCATAAATAAACAGGGAGGAGCCTCTCTGCCTGGAACAGTAGAGAGGCAGACCTGACAGAGATCACATGACATCGAGATCTGCGGTTATGACTGAATAACCTGTTATGTTTCTATCTGTTCTCAAATCCCATGATGGTTGTTAAAGTAGAAGGTAAATGGTGACGGTCAAAGTGGTGTAAATGTTTGTTGATGGCACTATGAGAACATCCTGATTCACTTTCGGTCACTAATTGTGCTAAAATGAAGAATAAACACTTTGCCTGGTGTTAAGCCAGCAGTTATGGCAGCTGTGGGCATTATCTGTGTGTTAGGGTTAGCTGGCTAGTTAGCTAGTTAGCTTTTAGCTGGCCTAGTTTATCTGCTGTTACTTTTTTTCTTTGCTATGGATTCTGGTTTTAACTCACTTTAACACCAAATATTGAGTCTTTGTAGAACAGAGTACTCACCAGTGTTTGTCAGAGATTCTGCTGTGTTGGTGAGAAAAAGCTGCTGGATTCAGTTGAATGTTTCTTTACAGAGAAACAGAGAGACTTGTCTCGACTGCAGCTCTGCTGTTGATCAGACAAACTTTCACTTTCATTTCAGGAAATGTGACTCTGCAGCTCTCCTCTTTCAGAGTTGCTCCTCCTCTCAGTGCAGCTCTGTAGGTGAGGTTTTATTGCCTCATTGGGGAATTTGAGAAGAAGAAGGAAAATAATATTTTTTAACTGAGAAAGAGAATCCTTCTGATTGGACGACAGCAGTACATCAATGGACGTCTCTGTGAGTCTCCCTTTTAAAAGAAGTTAAAGTGTAATACTTTGAATGTAAACATATATTTAAGTGAAAGCTGCTGGTTTTAATATGAGCTCAAAAAACTACAAAACAAGATAAAAAGTGACATTAGACAGAGTACTTGTATCTATTAGATTGAGAGCATGTCGTTTTATGGCCACAGGCTGCAGTTTGTGATGAACTCCACTAGATGGCGGCCTCAGATATAATTTATTCTTTACAAACTAGTAGCACTGGTTTAGTGTTCACATCAGCTGCTCAAACTCAACTCAAACCTTAAATATCACCACATTATTTAATATAACTATCTGAAATGTGATGGAGTATTAGAGCTTGTCAGCTAAAATCAGTCTGAGAACAGCTGATGGTGTTTTTAATCACATGATTTAGTGTCATTAGAAACATCATCAGCTATTCCTTCAGCTGTGATATCAATTAAAAGCCGCACAACTTAATCAGACACAATATAATCTTTATTTTGCTCCTGTTAGATAAACAGGAAAAAGAGAGAAAAGCAGTTGTCTTATTCATAAACTGCTCTTCTGTAATTTGTGTTAGTATGCAACACTTCTTATATTCAAACAACAAAAGGTTTTGACTTTGGCACGCAGACATTTATGGAACGAACAGATGCTTCATATTCTTGAGTTAATTGTTTTTGATGACTTTACAGTCAGGTATTGCAGTTATTAGAATAAAATGCACAACAGTAGATTATATTCATCAGTGTCATAATTCCATGACTTGAAGTAGTCATTAATGTGACACATGAAAGAGAAAAACCCTCATTGATCAAAAGCTGAAAAATTAACGATGTAAACACCGTACATCACTAAAAATATGTACATTCATTACATTGAGTGCAGTGAACCTTTCTGCTGAAAATCCACTGGTTGTTCTACTCAGTGTGATTGACAGGAGAGATGATCAGAGGGGCAGAGTTTTTACCACCATCATTAAAACATGGGTTAAATAATGGGTAGAGTTTCTCAGTGAAGCAGCAGCCAGTAAAGGAGTAGATAAGAGCTGCAGCATCAACGTCATAAAAGGAGACCAGACCCTCCTCATAATCCACCAACACCCCCACCTTCTCAGGCTGAGACTTCAGAGAGAGACGGACTGATGGGTCAGCACAAGCTGTGTACTCATTCTCATTCCTCAACCATATCATCCAGTAACCATTCTGAGGAGTCGCTGTGATGCTTCCCTTCCTGTTGATCGACTCTCTGACCACTCCTAAAGTCCACTTAGTCTTCCCTTTAACCTGAACCTCGTAGTAAAATCTTCCTGAAGAGAAACTCTGCTTTGCTAAGACATTAACATAAGGATCAAATCTCTCTGGATTGTCTGGGAGATTCTTCCTTACATCACCATGTTTAACTTGTTTTCCATCATCAGACAGGATGAGTTTGGGTTGAGCTGTATCAGGATCAAGTGTCACATCCACCGCAAACTTTTTGACCCTCTTCAGCTGGGCCCCAACCAGATTCTTTATCTGTTTACTGAGCATCTCCACCAGCTGGTTCAAAGCTTTCCTCACAGTCCCCTCATATGAAGGTGGACTGACTCTGACTTCTGTCCAGTCCTTTGTGGGTAAAGCAGAGTTCAGGGAAATGAAGCTCTTGGAGGATGTCGAGGTGGTCTTCAGACTGTGAGAGCTGCTCCACCTCAGTGCTTCTCTTCTTCAGCTCACAGATTTCCTGTTCCAGCTCTTTGATGAAGCCTTCAGCCTGTTTCTCTGTCTTTCTCTGCTTCTCTTTGATCGTGTCGATGAGCTCGGCCTGGCTTCTCTCAACAGACTCCTTCAGAGCGGTGAAGACCTGAACACCATCTGCTATCTCTCTGTCTGCATCTTCCTCACTGAGCTCCACGGAGTGTTTGATCTCCTGAATCTTCAGTCGTCTCTTCTGGATCATCTGCTGGATTTCAGTCTCAGTCTTCTCCAGCTCGGCCTTCTTTCCTTCATATTCTTCTTTCAGAGGAACAACATCATGTGTCTTGTGGTCTGAAAAGACTGCAGAGCATGCAGACACACATCTGGTCGGTCTTACAGAACAGCTCCATCAGTTTATCGTGCTCCGTACACTGTCAGATGAGGCTCCAGGTGAGTCTCACAGTAGGAGACCAGACACACCAGGCAGGACTTCATGGCCTTCAGTTTGGTTCCAGTGCAGACGTCACAGGGAACTTCTCCTGGTTTATCAGCTTGTTGCTCTGAGCTGCTGTTTCTGGCTTTCTGTTGAGCTGACTGTCTGAACTGAGCAGCCATCTCAGAGATCAAAGTATTGATCTGCAGCTCAGGTCTGGTGTTAAAAACCTTTTTACAGTTTGGACACTGACACTGGACATTAACGTCCCAGTGTTGAGTGATGCAGGTTTTACAGAAGTTGTGTCCACATGGTATGGCGACTGGATCAGTGAACACATCCAGACAGATGGAGCACAGAAACTGATCTTCAGTCAGCAGACAGCTGGCAGCAGACATGTCTACACTCTGAGGACAAAAAGTGTAAAAAACAACAACTCTTATTAAACATCTTTAGCAGCTGCAACAGCGTTTTTCACATCGTCAGATTCATATCTCGGATATATAGATATGTTGGATATATAAAATGATGGAAATATAGATTCCATTGTTTCCCAACTTTTGTAAAATAAATCAAAGAAATCCAACATCCTTTTTATTGTTTTTTCATGGTTTATGGCATGATAACTGTGTTATACTGCACAAAATACTTTTATACTGCAGTAAAAATCAAAGCCACAGAGAGTAGAATGTGACAGGAGCAAAAACGCCCATAAACTGCTTGTGGTTCAGAGGATTAACGTTCAACAGTCCAACGGTCATTTGACAGAAATTCTCTGAAACTTGGACTAAACTTCAGGCTGAAGACAGAGCAGAAAGGAGAGGAGAGGCTGTAAGTAGAAGTTTTAAAAATGTAGATGGTTTAATATATATAACAAGTAGGGACTCCGTTTTTTCTAATATTGGTAACAAACAAAAATATTGGGTGTATAGATAAAACTTTCTTTGTTTAATTTTTCATGATTTATGTCATTATAACTTTGTTATTTTGCACTAAACACATTTTTGAGTTCTCTACTTCTAGCCGTGTTTGTTCTGTTTCCATAGAGGAGCAGGACTTTTATATTGCAGTAAAAAATCAAAACCACAGAGTAAAATGTGACGGGAGAAAAAGACGCACAGAAACTGTATAATATTTAAAGGAACAAATGTAAGTCTGCAGAGTGTTAGCGAAGTGTTAGCGAGTGTTGCTTCTCAGATTCAACTTTTCATTTAGTTCAGCTGAAGACTTGGGCTGATATGAAGTGAGTCAATAAGAACTTTTTCATAGCAACCAGCACGCAAGAGACTAAGCTTCCTGTCAATGCCACAGTTTGAGATTGTTTTCCAAAGATCAGACTCAGTTTGTTTGGTGGATTTATTTTAGATTAAACAAGTGGAGTTGGATTATTCTGCCTTTTCTTTCTCTGTGGTTTGAAATGTTTTTTTTAAAACTGCCTGAGTGACTATTAGCTGTTATTCAAATAGTAATAAAACTAATAAAACAATGATCAACTAATCTGATGGTTTAAGCTTTGCAGTGAAAACATCCCAGTCCCTCTGGTTCTTGTTAATATCACAATATATAATATATAATAAGTACAATTAAAATAGAATTTAATTTTAAACCAAAAAGAAAAGATTCCTTTATGACTGTGACATCACACATTAAACAATAATACTGTTACCCTAATGCTAATGTTATTAGAGTAATTTATATAATTTGTAAGTAGGTTCAACATTTTTAATTCCACTTTAATATTGAACGTATTACAATTCATCTACTAATAATATTTGCACCTCAGTTCCATGAGCAGAACTTCCTGTCTGAGTAGAGCTGAAGTTTTTGAGTTCATACCGGTTGTTAAACAGTGAAGTTCAAGGCTATTTAATAAAGTCTATAACAGGTATGAGGACTTTAAAACATCAGTGTTGTACCTTTATCATAAATAAATAAATGCACACATTAAATCAGATGCTGTTCTGTGTTTGTCCATCCAAAGGGAGTCACAGCTGGCTAGTTAGCTTTTAGCTGGCCTAGTTTATCTGCTGTTACTTTTTTTCTTTGCTATGGATTCTGGTTTTAACTCACTTTAACACCAAATATTGAGTGTCACTGTAGAACAGAGTACTCACCAGTGTTTGTCAGAGATTCTGCTGTGTTGGTGAGAAAAAGCTGCTGGATTCAGTTGAATGTTTCTTTACAGAGAAACAGAGAGACTTGTCTCGACTGCAGCTCTGCTGTCGATCAGACAAACTTTAACTTTCATTTCAGGAAAAGTGATTCTGCAGCTCTCCTCTTTCACTGTTGCTCCTCCTCTCAGTGAACCAGAAGTATTACGTGTTGATCTGTAATGGATGAACAAAATGAAGCGTTTAACCTTAAAACTCATCTATTTAAATCTGCTTTCAGTCTGTGATGCCAGTTATGTATGATTTTGTTTTGTTTCTTAATGTTATAATGTCATTTATATTGTTATTGCTTTTATCTTTTCTGTCTTTACCATGTAGAATGCCTTTGAGTACCTTTTAAAACGCTATGCAAACAAAATGTATTATTATTATGAACAGCAGCATTTTATAAAATGTAGTTTTGTCCTGAGAGAAGACTCTGAGCAGTCAGTGTTGTTCTAATGATGATTACTGTCAAGTCAAACAGGACTTCTCTTTTATATAGATAGAAGCAATATAAAGGACTAAATAAGATGAAGATAATTGTAAATATAATAATAAGTAAAGCTATTCGTAAAGAAATGAATACACTGACAATCTGAGTATTCATAAATAAACAGGGAGGAGCCTCTCTGCCTGGAACAGTAGAGAGGCAGACCTGACAGAGATCACATGACATCGAGATCTGCGGTTATGACTGAATAACCTGTTATGTTTCTATCTGTTCTCAAATCCCATGATGGTTGTTAAAGTAGAAGGTAAATGGTGACGGTCAAAGTGGTGTAAATGTTTGTTGATGGCACTATGAGAACATCCTGATTCACTTTCGGTCACTAATTGTGCTAAAATGAAGAATAAACACTTTGCCTGGTGTTAAGCCAGCAGTTATGGCAGCTGTGGGCATTATCTGTGTGTTAGGGTTAGCTGGCTAGTTAGCTAGTTAGCTTTTAGCTGGCCTAGTTTATCTGCTGTTACTTTTTTCTTTGCTATGGATTCTGGTTTTAACTCACTTTAACACCAAATATTGAGTGTCACTGTAGAACAGAGTACTCACCAGTGTTTGAAGAGATTCTGCTGTGTTGGTGAGAAAAAGCTGCTGGATTCAGTTGAATGTTTCTTTACAGAGAAACAGAGAGACTTGTCTCGACTGCAGCTCTGCTGTCGATCAGACAAACTTTCACTTTCATTTCAGGAAATGTGACTCTGCAGCTCTCCTCTTTCAGAGTTGCTCCTCCTCTCAGTGCAGCTCTGTAGGTGAGGTTTTATTGCCTCATTGGGGAATTTGAGAAGAAGAAGGAAAATAATATTTTTTAACTGAGAAAGAGAATCCTTCTGATTGGACGACAGCAGTACATCAATGGACGTCTCTGTGAGTCTCCCTTTTAAAAGAAGTTAAAGTGTAATACTTTGAATGTAAACATATATTTAAGTGAAAGCTGCTGGTTTTAATATGAGCTCAAAAAACTACAAAACAAGATAAAAAAGTGACATTAGACAGAGTACTTGTATCTATTAGATTGAGAGCATGTCGTTTTATGGCCACAGGCTGCAGTTTGTGATGAACTCCACTAGATGGCGGCCTCAGATATAATTTATTCTTTGCAAACTAGTAGCACTGGTTTAAAGTTCACATCAGCTGCTCAAACTCAACTCAAACCTTAAATATCACCACATTATTTAATATAACTATCTGAAATGTGATGGAGTATTAGAGCTTGTCAGCTAAAATCAGTCTGAGAACAGCTGATGGTGTTTTTAATCACATGATTTAGTCATTATAAACATCATCAGCTATTCCTTCAGCTGTGATATCAATTAAAAGCCGCACAACTTAATCAGACACAATATAATCTTTATTTTGCTCCTGTTAGATAAACAGGAAAATGAGAGAAAAGCAGTTGTCTTATTCATAAACTGCTCTTCTGTAATTTGTGTTAGTATGCAACACTTCTTATATTCAAACAACAAAAGGTTTTGACTTTGGCACGCAGACATTTATGGAACGAACAGACGCTCATATTCTTGCGTTAATTGTTTTTGATGACTTTACAGTCAGGTATTGCAGTTATTAGAATAAAATGCACAACAGTAGATTATATTCATCAGTGTCATAATTCCATGACTTGAAGTAGTCATTAATGTGACACATGAAAGAGAGAAACCCTCATTGATCAAAAGCTGAAAAATTAACGATGTAAACACCGTACATCACTAAAAATATGTACATTCATTACATTGAGTGCAGTGAACCTTTCTGCTGAAAATCCACTGGTTGTTCTACTCAGTGTGATTGACAGGAGAGATGATCAGAGGGGCAGAGTTTTTACCACCATCATTAAGACATGGACTAAAGTATGGGTAGAGTTTCTCAGTGAAGCAGCAGCCAGTAAAGGAGTAGATAAGAGCTGCAGCATCAACGTCATAAAAGGAGACCAGACCCTCCTCATAATCCACCAACACCCCCACCTTCTCAGGCTGAGACTTCAGAGAGAGACGGACTGATGGGTCAGCAAGAGCTGTGTACTCATTCTCATTCCTCAAACATATCGTCCAGTAACCATCCTGAGGAGACAGTGTGATTATTCCCTTCCTGTTGATCGACTCTCTGGCCACTCCTAAAGTCCACTCAGTCTTCCCTTTAACCTGAACCTCGTAGTAAAATCTTCCTGAAGAGAAACTCTGCTTTGCTAAGACATTAACACACTTATCAAATCTCTCTGGATTGTCTGGGAGATTCTTCCTTACATCACCATGTTTAACTTGTTTTCCATCATCAGACAGGATGAGTGTGGGTTGAGCTGTATCAGGATCAAGTGTCACATCCACTGCAGACTGCTGGACTCTCTTCAGCTCGGCCTCAAACAGCTTCTTCATCTGTTTACTGAGCGTCTCCTCCAGCTGGTTCAAAGCTTTCCTCACAGTCCCCTCATAGAGTGGATGAGCGTTGACTTCTGTCCAGTCCTTTGTGGGTAAAGCAGCGTTCAGGGAAATGAAGCTTTGGAGGATGTCGAGGTGGTCTTCAGAGCGTGAGAGCTGCTCCAACTCAGTGCTTCTCTTCTTCAGCTCACAGATTTCCTGTTCCAGCTCTTTGATGAAGCCTTCAGCCTGTTTCTCTGTCTTTCTCTGCTTCTCTTTGATCGTGTCGATGAGCTCGGCCTGGCTTCTCTCAACAGACTCCTTCAGAGCGGTGAAGACCTGAACACCATCTGCTATCTCTCTGTCTGCATCTTCCTCACTGAGCTCCACTGAGTGTTTGATCTCCTGAATCTTCAGTCGTCTCTTCTGGATCATCTGCTGGATTTCAGTCTCAGTCTTCTCCAGCTCGGCCTTCTTTCCTTCATATTCTTCTTTCAGAGGAACAACATCATGTGTCTTGTGGTCTGAATAAGTGCAGAGTATGCAGACACACATCTGGTTGGTCTTACAGAACAGCTCCATCAGTTTA